>NC_057355.1:97340133-97610133 GCF_016509475.1 Prionailurus bengalensis
TTTTTGCTTTTAATTCCCTTGCCTTTGGGGATGTGTCAAGTAAGAAATTGCTACGGCTGAGGTCAGAGAGGTCTTCTCCTGCTTTCTCCTCTAGGGTTTTGATGGTTTCCTGTCTCACATTCAGGTCCTTTACCCATTTTGAGTTTGTTTTTTGTGAATGGTGTAAGAAAGTGGTCTAGTTTCATCCTTCTGCATGTTGCTGTCCAGTTCTCCCAGCACCATTTGTTAAAGAGACTGTCGATTGTCCATTGGATGTTCTTTCCTGCTTTGTCAAAGATTAGTTGGCCATACGTTTGTGGGTCTAGTTCTGGGGTTTCTATTCTATTCCATTGGTCTGTGTGTCTGTTTTTGTGCCAATACCATGCTGTCTTGATGATTACAGCTTTGTAGTAGAGGCTAAAGTCTGGGATTGTGATGCCTCCTGCTTTGGTCTTCTTCTTCAAAATTCCTTTGACTATTCGAGGCCTTTTGTGGTTCCATATGAATTTTAGGATTGCTTGTTCTAGTTTTGAGAAGAATGCTGGTGCAATTTTGATTGGGATTGCATTGAATGTGTAGATTTCTTTGGGTAGTATTGACATTTTAACAATATTTATTCTTCCATGAGCACGGAATGTTTTTCCATTTCTTTATATCTTCTTCAATTTCCTTCATAAGCTTCCTATAGTTTTCAGCATACAGATCTTTTACATCTTTGGTTAAGTTTATTCCTAGGTATTTTATGCTTCTTGGTGCAATTGTGAATGGGATCAGTTTCTTTATTTGTCTTTCTGTTGCTTCATTGTTAGTGTCTAAGAATGCAACTGATTCTGTACGTTGATTTTATATCATGCGACTTTACTGAATTCATGTATCAGTACTAGCAGACTTTTGGTGGAGTCTATCAGATTTTCCATGTATAATATCATGTCATCTGCAAAAAGTGAAAGCTTGACTTCATCTTTGCCAATTTTGATGCCTTTGATTTCCTTTTGTTGTCTGATTGCTGATGCTAGCACTTCCAACACTATGTTAAACATCAGCGGTGAGAGTGGGCATCCCTCTCGTGTTCCTGATCTCAGGGAAAAAGCTCTCAGTTTTTCCCCATTGAGGATGATGTTAGCTGTGGGCTTTTCATAAATGGCTTTTATGATCTTTCAGTATGTTCCTTCTATCCCGACTTTCTCGAGGGTTGTTATTAAGAAAGGTTGCTGAATTTTGTCAAAGGCCTTTTCTGCATCGATTGACAGGATCATATGGTTCTTATCTTTTCTTTTATTAATGTGATGTATCACATTGATTGATTTGCGAATGCTGAACCAGCCCTGCATCCCAGGAATGAATCCCACTTGACCATGGTGAATAATTCTTTTTATATGCCGTTGAATTCGATTTGCTAGTATCTTCTTGAGAATTTTTGCATCCATATTCATCAGGGATATTGGCCTGTAGTTCTCTTTTTTTACTGGGTCTCTGTCTGGTTTAGGAATCAAAGTAATATTGGCTTCATAGAATGAGTCTGGAAGTTTTCCTTCCCTTTCTATTTCTTGGAATAGCTCGAGAAGGATAGGTATTATCTCTGCTTTAAATGTCTGGTAGAACTCCCCTGGGAAGCCATCTGATCCTGGACTCTTATTTGTTGGGAGATTTTTGATGACTGATTCAATTTCTTCGCTGGTTATGGGTCTGTTCAAGCTTTCTATTTCCTCCTGATTGAGTTTTGGAAGAGTGTGGGTGTTTAGGAATTTGTCCATTTCTTTCAGGTTGTCCAGTTTGTTGGCATATAATTATTCCTAGTATTCCCTGATAATTGCTTGTATCTCTGAGGGATTGGTTGTAATCATTCCATTTTCATTCATGATTTTATCTATTTGGGTCATCTCCCTTTTCTTTTTGAGAAGCCTGGCTAGAGGTTTGTCAATTTTGTTTATTTTTTCAAAAAACCAACTCTTGGTTTCATTGATCTGCTCTACAGTTTTTTTAGATTCTATATTGTTTATTTCTGCTCTGATCTTTATCATTTCTCTTCTTCTGCTGGGTTTAGGCTGCCTTTGCTGTTATGCTTCTAGTTTCCTTTAGGTGTGCTGTTAGATTTTGTATTTGGGATTTTTCTTGTTTCTTGACCTAGGCCTGGATTGCAATGTATTTTCCTCTCAGGACTGCCTTCGCTGCATCCCAAAGCATTTGGATTGTTGTATTTTCATTTTCATTTGTTTCCATATATTTTATAATTTCTTCTCTAATGCCTGGTTGATCCATTCCTTCTTTAGTAGGGTGTTCTTTAACCTCCATGCTTTTGGGGGTTTTCCAGACTTTTTCCTGTGGTTGATTTCAAACTTCATAGCATTGTGGTCTGAAAGTATGCATGGTATGATTTCAATTCTTGTATACTTATGAAGGGCTGTTTTGTGACCCAGTATGTGATCTATCTTGGAGAATGTTCCATGTGCACTTGAGGAGAAAGTATATTCTGTTGCTTTGGGATGCAGAGTTCTAAATCTATCTGTCAAGTCCATCTGATCCAATGTATCATTCAGGGCCCTTGTTTCTTTATTGACCATGTATCTAGATATCTATCCATCTGTAAGTGGAGTGTTAAAGTCCCCTGCAATTACCACATTCTTATCAATAAGGTTGCTTATGTTTGTGAGCATTTGTTATGCTTATGTTATGTGAGCATATGTTTGCTTATGTTATGTTTGCTTATGTTTATGTTTTATATATTTTGGGGGCTCCCGTACTCGGCACATAGACATTTATAATTGTTAGCTCTTCCTGATGGATACCCTGTGACTATTTTATAATGCCCTTCTTCATCTCTTGTTACAGCCTTTAATTTAAAGTCTAGTTTGTCTGATATAAGTATGGCTACTCCAGCTTTCTTTTGACTTCCAGTGGCATGATAAATAGTTCCCCAACCCCTCACTCTCAATCTGAAGGTGTCCTCAGGTCTAAAATGAGTCTCTTGTAGACAGCAAATGGATGGGTCTTGTTTTTTTATCCATTCTGATACGCTATGTCTTTTGGTTGGCGCATTTAGTCCATTTACCTTCAGTGTTATTATCGAAAGATATGGGTTTAGAGTCATTGTGATGTCCATAGGTTTCATGCTTGTAGCGATGTCTCTGGTACTTTGTCTCACAGGATCACCCTTAGGATTTGTTGTAGGGCTGGTTTAGTGGTGACGAATTCCTTCAGTTTTTGTTTGTTTGGGAAGACCTTTATCTCTCCTTCTATTCTAAATGACAGACTTGCTGGATAAAAGCTTCTCGGCTGCATATTTTTTGTGTTCATCACATTGAAGATCTCCTGCCATTCCTTTCTGGCCTGCCAAGTTTCAGTAGAGATCGGTCACGAGTCTTATAGGTCTCCCTTTATATGTTAGAGCACGTTTATCTCTAGCTGCTTTCAGAATTTTCTCTTTATCCTTGTATTTTGCCAGTTTCACTATGATATGTCATGCAGAAGATCGATTCAAGTTATGTCTGAAGGGAGTTCTTGTGCCTCTTGGATTTCAATGCCTTTTTCCTTCCCCAGATCCGGGAAGTTCTCAGTTATTATATCTTCAAGTACACCTTCAGCACCTTTCCCTCTCTCTTCCTCCTCTGGAATACCAATTATGCGTAGATTATTTCTCTTTAGTGCATCACTTAGTTCTCTAATTTTCCCCTCATACTCTGGATTTTTTTATCTCTCTTTTTCTCAGCTTCTTTTTCCATAATTTTATCTTCTAGTTCTTCACCTATTCTCTCCTCTGCCTCTTCAATCCGAGCTGTGGTTGTCTCCATTTTATTTTGCAGCTTATTGATAGCATTTTTTTAGCTCCTCCTGGCTGTTCCTTAGTCCCTTGATCTCTGTAGCAAGAGATTCTCTTCTGTCCTTTATACTGTTTTCAAGCCCAGTGATTAATTTTATGACTATTATTCTAAATTCACTTTCTGTTATATTGTTTAAATCATTTTTGATCAGTTCGTTAGCTGTTGTTATTTCCTGGATGTTTTTTTGAGGGGAATTCTTCAGTTTGGTCATTTTGGATAGTCCCTGGAGTGTTGCGGGACTGCGGGGCACTTCCCCTGTGCTGTCTTGAATAACTTGCGTTGGTGGGCGGGGCCGCAGTCAGACCTGATGTCTGCCCCCAGCCCACCGCTGGGGCCACAGTCAGACTGGTGTGTGCCTTCTCTTCCCCTCTCCTAGGGGGAGGACTCACTGTGGGGTGGCGTGGCCCGTCTGGGCTACTTGCACACTGCCAGGCTTGTGCTGCTGGGGATCTGGCGTATTAGCTGGGGTGGATCGGCAAGGTGCACAGGGGCGGGAGGGGCAGGCTCAGTCTTGCTTTTCCTTCAGAGATCCTCTTCGGGAGGGGCCTTGTGGCACCAGGAGGGAGTCAGACCCACTGAGGGAGGGATCCGCAGAAGCACAGCGTTGGGTGTTTGTGCGGTGCAAGCAAGTTCCTTGGCAGGAACTGGTTCCCTTTGGGATTTTGGCTGGGGAATGGGCGAGGGAGATGGCGCTGGCGAGCGCCTTTGTTCCCCGCCAAGCTGAGCTCTGTCATCTGGGGCTCAACAACTCTCCCTCTCGTTGTCCTCCAGCCCTCCCGTTCTCCAAGCAGAGCTTTTAGCTTATAACCTTCCAGATGTCAAGTCCCACTTGCTGCCAAACACACTCTGTCCGGCCCCTCCGCTTTTGCAAGCCAGACTCATGGGCTCTGCTTGGCTGGCAGGCCACCCCTCTGCCCCGGCTCCCTCCTGCCAGTCCGTGTAGCGTGGACCGCTTCGCTGCCCTTCCTACCCTCTTCCATGGGCCTCTCATCTGCTCTTGGCCCCGGAGACTCTGTTTTCCTAGTCTTCTGGTGGTTTTCTGGGTTATTTAGGCAGGTGTAGGTGGAATCTAAGTTATTAGCAGGATACGCGGTGAGCCCAGGGTCCTCCTATGCCGCCATCTTCCCAGGATCCCCCTAGCTGTACTCTTAATCCTCTTTATTTCACCCTTCTCCTCCCCCCCCCCCGCCACTTTTTGCAGCTACCAGTTTTCTGTATATAAGAGTTTGTTTTTTGTCTTTTTTTTCCCTTTGTTTATTCATTTCTTTCCTAATTGTCCACATATGAGTGAAATCATATGGTATGTTTTTTTTCTGACTTATTTCACTTAGCACTATACCCTCTAGGCCTACCCATGGTGTTTCAAATGGCAAGATCTTATTCTCTTTTATGGCTTAGTAATATTCCATTGTATGTATATACACCACATCTTCTTTATTCATTCACCTATGGATGGACATTTGGGTTGCTTCTGTCACTTGGCTATTGTAAATAATGTCGAAATAATCAGGGTGTGTATATATTTTTCAAATTAGTATTTTTCAGGGGCACCTCGGTGACTCAGTTGAGTGTTCAAATCTTGATTTCAGTTCAGGTCATGATCCCAGGATTACAGGATTGAGCCCCACATCGGGCTCTATGTTGAAATTGAAGCCTACTTAAGATTCTCTCTCTCTCCCTCTGCTCCTCTCCCCCACTGCTCACTTGCTCTCTTAGATAAAAAATAATAGCGTTTTTCATTTTCTTTGGGTAAAAACCCAGTAGTGGAATTAGTGGATCATTTATTAGTGTATAGAAATGCAACAGATTTCTATCTGTTAATTTTGTACTCTATGACTTTACTGAATTCACTTATCAGTTCTTATAGTTTTATTGGTGGAGTCTTGAGAGTTTTCTATATGTAGTATCATGTCATCTGCAAACACTTAAACCTTTACTGCTTACTAATTTGAATGCCTTTTATTTCCTTTTCTTATCTGTTTGCTGCAGCTAAGACTACCAGCAATATTTTGAATGATAGTAGTGGGAGTGGACATTCTTGTCTTGTTCCTGATCTTGGAGGATAACTTTTCAGTCTTTTCCCAGTGAGGATGATGTTAGCTGTGATTTTTGCATGGGTGGCCTTTATTATGTGGAGGTATAGTCCCTCTAAACCTACTTTCTTGGGAGTTTTTATTAAGAATGCATGTTGCACTTTGTCAAATGCTTTTTCTGCAACTATTGAGATAATCATACATCTTGTATCCATAAGTTGTCTTTTTTTTTATTATTCATAGGTTGTCCTTTTTACTTTGTTGATAGTTTGCTGTGCAAAAGCTCTTCTGTTTGATGTAGTCCTACTTGTTTATGTTTTATGTTTCTTGTGCTTTAGATGTCATATTCAAAAAGCCATTTGTCAATAATGCCAAATGTCAACCAACATTTTTCCTGTTTTCTTCTAGGAGTTTCATGGTTTCAAGTTTTACATTTAAGTCATTAGTGCATTTTGAGTTAATTTTTGTGAGTGGTGTAAGATAGGGGCCTAGTTTCATTCTTTTACATGTAATATCCAATTTTCCCAGCACCATTTATTAAAGAAACTGTCTTTTCTCCATTGACTATTCTTTGTTCCCTCGTCAAATATTAGTTGATATATATATCTTTGGTTTATTTCTGGGCTCTCAGTACTGTTTGATTGATCTCTTTGTTGTTAAACTACAACCATATTATTTTGATTTTTGATAGTATACCATATACTTTATAGTATAACTTAAATATCAAGAAGTGTAATGACTCCTGCTCTGGTCTTTCTCAGGATTGTTTTGGCTATTCAAGGTCTTTTGTGGTTCCATATACATTTTAGGATTTGTTTTTTTTCTAGTTCTGTGAATTCCATTGGAATCTTGATAGGGGTTGCATTGAATCTATAAATGGCTTTGGTAATATTGACATTTTAACAATATTAATTTGTCCAATTCATGAACATGGGTTACCATTTGATTTCTTTCATCAGTGTCTCATAGTTTTCAGAGTAAATATCTTTCACCTTTTTGGTTAAGTTTATTTTTAGGCATTTTGTTGTTTTTGATGCTATTGTAAATGGGATCTTTTTTTTTCTTTATATAATATGTTGGTGTATTTAATTTGTTGGTGTATTAAAACACTACTGATTATGTATGTTAATTTTGTATCGTGCAACTTTAATGAATTTGTTGATTAGATCTAATGTGTTTTGGTGAAGTTTTTAGAATTTTCTATTTATAAAATCATGTTGTTTGCAAATACAGAACATTGTACTTCTTTCTAATTCTAATTTTATTTTTAATTTATCTTTCTTGCTGATTGTTCTAGCTAGGACTTCCAATACTATGTTGAATAGAAATGACAAGAGTAGTGATTACCTTTGTCATATTCCTGATCTTAGGGAAAAAGCTTTCAACTTTTCACCATTGTGTATAATAGCTGTGGGCTTGTCATATGTTGAGGTACATTCTTTCTGTACCTAATTTGTTAAGAGTTTTTATCATGAATGGATGTTGAATTTTGGCAAATGCTTCCTCTGTGTCTATTAACATGATCATATGATTTTTTTCTTTTACTCTGTTGTGATACAACACATTGATTTGTCTGTATCAAACCATCCTTGAATTCCAAATTCCAAATATAAGTCCCACTTGAGCATGGCACATGATCCTTTTAAAAAAACCTGCTAAATTTGGTTTGCCTTTTTTTTTTTTTGGAGAATTCATCAGGGATATTGGCTTGTAGTTTTCCTATTGTGTCCTTTTCTAGCTTGGATATCAGGATAATGCTAGCCTTATAAAATAAGTTTGAGATCATTCCCCCTTTTTTGAATATTTGGACAAGTTTGAGAAGGATTAACATTAATTCTTTAAATGTTTGATAAAATTCACCAGTGAAGCCATTTAGTTCTTGATTTTTGTTGTTGTTGATGTTGGGTGATTTTTCATTACTTATTTAATCTCCACACTAGTTGTGTGTCTGTTCAGACTCCATTTCTTCACAATTTAAAATTGGTAGGTTTTGTGTTTCTAGGAATTTATCCATTTCACTTAGGTTATTCAGATTTTTTGGCATATAATTGTTCATAGCAGTCTCTTATGACCCTTTTATTTCTGTAGCATCATTTATAATGTCTGTATTTTCACTTCTGATTTATTTTAATCCTTTCTTTTTTACCTAGTCTTTTGAGGGTTGGTCAATTTTGTTTATATTTTGAAAAAAAACAACTCAATCCATTTTTTTTCCTTTTTGGAAGGTTTCTTTTCATTTATTTTTGTCTAATCCTTATTTTCTTCCTTCTGCTAATTTTGAGTTTAGTTTGTTTTTCCAGTTCCTTGAGGTATAATGCTGTTTGAGATCTTCTTCTTTAGTGTAGGTGTTTAGCACTATGAAATTTATCCTTAGTACTGCTTTTACTGTATACCATAAGTTTTGGTAAGCTTTGTTTTTTGTTTTCATGTTTCTTAAGGCACTTTGCCATTTCCTTTTTGATTTTCTCTTTGACCCAACAGTCACTCCAGAGTGTGTATATTTTATTTTTTTATTTGTATATTTTATTTGTATTTGTATATTTAATTTTCATTCCTTCTTTGATTTCTAGTTTAATTCCATATAGTCAGAAAAAATACATGGTATCATTTCAGTTTTCTTAAACATTTTAAACTTGTTTCTTTGACCTAACTTGTGATCTATCCTGGAGAAAGAACTGTGTGTGCTTGAATAGAATGGATTCTGTTCTTACGGGATGAACTGTTCTACATTTGTCTGTTAGGTCTATTTGGTCTACAGTATTATTTAAGCCCTCTGTTTCCTTATTGATAATCTCTCTGGATTTTCTGTCCATTATTGAAGGATATTATTGAAATTTTATTATTTCATTGCTATCTATTTCTTCCTTCATTGCTGTCAATGTTTGCCTTATATATTTAGGTGCTCTCATATTGGGTGCATATAGGTTTGTAATTGTTATATCTTCCTGATAAATTGACTCTTTTATCGTTATATAATGTCCTTTGAGTCTCTGGTGACAGTTTTGATCTGAAGTCTGTTTTGTCTGATATGTGATGTAAGTATAGCTGCTGCTGTTCTCTTTTGCTTACCATTTGTATGGAGTATTTTTTTTCCATCTCTTCAATTTCAGCCCATTTTCTTAAGTCTAGAGTTCTTATAGATGGTAGAGTTAGGTCTTTTTTTTTTTTTTTAATCCATTCACCCCCCCCCAGTGCCTTCATGGACTGGTCTCATAAAGGAGAATATTCTTACCAATCAGCCCAGCATGAGATTCTAGAGGCCTCTACCAACTCTTCCCCTTCCCAGGGAGAAGTAGGCAACTTTTGTCCATTCATTCTGTGCTGAGCCAGGGGGCAAGGTCAATGGAATCTACCATCCCAAACTGTTGCTTTTCTTATCCCTGGGTAGGTAGTCTTTGCCAGAACTGTAAGAGCTCCAAATATGGCAACTCAGAAGCCAAAGCTCTTAAAAGCCTCCTCAGAAATGTTGGGGCAATAGACATGTGAACCAATCTCTCCCTCCCTTGGTGAAACTGAAAGTTAGGGAGTCTCTTCCTGATTATACATCATCATTACAGGAAAGGGTCTCTGGCAGGAAGGTGTCCCAAATCTCCCTACTAGCTTTGGTGAGTGTGGTTTTGCATACTCCCAGGAAATAAGAGCCTTTCAATTTTCTAATTGCTCACAAAGGAAACTTGTCCATTAATTCTTGAATCATTGTGTTTTTCAGGGAATTCTTCCTACCCCACAATGTTTCTGACATTACTTCCTGTACACTCTCAAAATATGGTAAAATGTTGGTAAATTTCCACTGAAGGATAGAATTCCTGAAGTTTTAAGTTAAAAGTGATTATTAACATTAAGGACATATCTATAATTATTTTGAAGACTCAGTTGTACAAAAGATAGTGGAATAGGAGACTAGAATTTGTTATGATGGGTATCATACTGACTTAAAGTAAGCAACTTTCATATTTTTATAAGGCTATTTTATGATAAGGAATAATCTACAAGATAAAGGAAGGAATAAATTAAAACAAGGTACAATGAGATATGATTATTTTCCAGGCTTAAGCATTGGTTCTTGTGGCTTCATATATAAGCAGAACTACTTGTATGAAGGCTAACACCTTCATTTTTTTTTCCTGTCTCCAAAGAAAACAAAACAAAACCAAAACCCTTTCTCTGTGTCTCTGTAGAAAACAGTCTCAAAGGACCTTATATAAAGACCTGATGTGACCTATCCTGTTTCACAGAAATCAGATCCTTTAGACACAAAGTGTAAAATGTATTTGGATGATCAGGACAGTAAGTTCTTTCTGGGGGAAGAAAATTAAATATTTCTACAAGTTGTTATGGTGACTCTAATGGGTCCTCATTGATAGGTGTGAGGAGTTTGGTAGGAGAACGACTGGGGAAAAAAATGTTGTCTGAGGCTTTCTGAAGATTACTGAGACAGGCCAGTAGTCTGTGTTTATACTGCTGCCTCAAGAACTGGGAGCCTATCAGGATATTTAGAACAACGAATGCATGTGGAAGCTACACTGCTTCATTATTCCATTTCTCAATCAGATCTCAAGACATTTTCTTTCCCTCACTCACTCTAGTAGATGTTTTATTGTCTTTAGTCCAGGCTGTGGGCAAAATTGTGGTGGTTGTCCTAAAGGCCAGAGGGCTTGCTGACTTTGTCATAACTTCTTCTAGGTCTTAATATATATTTGGCTCACAGAAGACACCCCCCCAAAAGGTTGTACCACCCCTCTCTTCCAATAAACTTTTCTATTTGAATTAAATTATTTGAATATTGTTTACCAATGTTAAATCACCATTCCAAAGATTCATTTAAGGCTTCTAATTTTCCCCCAATTTTAAAAATATTCAATCCGTTCATATATTCACAAAACCATTTATGCCACAGAAAAAGGAATGCTCTAATAATTTTTTAAAGTTTCTTTATTTTGAGAGAGAGAACAAGCAGGGGAGTGGCAGAGAGAGGAAAAGAGAGAATCCAAAGCAGGCTCCACACTGTCAGCACAGAGCCCAATGCAGAGCTCGAACTCATGACCCTGGGATCATGACCTGAGCTGAAATTAAAAGTCAGACGCTCAACTGACTGAGCCACCCAGGCACTCCACTCTAATAATTATTCTCACCTGCCTTGAGCTGGTATATGAAGGTGGTGAAAAGAGAAGTAATTTCCCAATGAATATGTATTATGGCAGGTTCAGGAAAACATATTTTTAGCACCTTGATAATATACAAAATGGCCACACATTTGCATGAGCGTTTTGCAAAGAGAGGAATTTAAAGAATGCAAGCACAAGGAAGTGAATGAAATTTCAAACAAATAAGGAATTTTAAAAACAAAAAACACATTTGGTAATAGAATGAGCCTTAGCAATTTACTATGAAACTTGAACGTTTTTTAATTGAATAAAGGTGGTTTTAGAAGCTTACTGAGTTAGAACGTTTTAGTTTGTAAAACTAAACTCATATTTAACTCAACAATTCACATGACCAAATTATAAGAAGGGTAGAAATGACTGCTGCTGGCTCTTTCCCAGCTCAATTCAGAAAACCCTTTACCCTATTTTCACCAGAATTCCACCCCAGCCATGCTTCTAAAGCTTTATGTGCATAAAAGAAACCTGGGAATTTTGATGAAATGAAAATTCTGATTACGAAGATTAGGTAAATAGGAAGTAGAGTCTGAGAGTCTACATTTCTAATGAGCCCTCAAATGAGACTGATGCTGCTTATATTCAGAATTCAAACAAACAAACAAACAACACACTGATGCCTGTTTCCTACGGCCAGAGTTTGTTATCTAGTCTATAGAAAGAGGGCCTGGGGGCGCCTGGGTGGCGCAGTCAGTTAAGCCTCCGACTTCAGCCAGGTCACGATCTTGCGCTCCGTGAGTTCGAGCCCCGCGTCGGGTTCTGGGCTGATGGCTCAGAGCCTGGAGCCTGCTTTGGATTCTGTGTCTCCCTCTCTCTCTGCCCCTCCCCCGTTCATGCTCTGTCTCTCTCTGTCCCCAAAATAAATAAAAACGTTGAAAAAAAAAATTTTTAAAAAGAAAAAAAAAAAAGAAAGAGGGCCTGGACATTTGGAGTTTTAAATTTCCCCAGGGCAAAGTTTTAGAAGCACCATTTTAGAGCAAGACACGTTTAAATTTCCTCATCAGAAAGCTTGTTAAAATACCTGTTGCCAAGCCCTACCCAGACTCACTAGAGCTGAATCTCCAGGAGAAAGGCCTGGAAAGCAATGTATTTAACAGTGATTGCTTCACATTAGAAAAGATTGGTAAACAGCATCCTGGACCAGTCATGGAGGCCAAATATGTGATGTATAGTATTGGCCTAATGGGTCATGATCCGTTTTTACACCAATCACTCTGTCCTAGGAGGAAGCATCATATCATATAATTCTTTACACCTTTGTGGAGGATTGTTAAAAAAGAGAATCGGTTCTTCAAAGCAATGGAAGAGAGTGAATAGTCACTCTGAGACTTATTGTGAGTTAGAGAGGCTGCCTCTTAGTTTGTGCCTATTAGAGTTAACTCCCAATGCAGGATTTTTCATGTATGTGTATTTGCTATTTTTGTAAGCATATGTTATATGTGATATTTAATTTTTGGGGTTTTTTTTCCTCTTTTAAATATATACTTAGTGATATTTAAATTTTGTGTATTGTCATTTTCTGTCTTCTTTTGGCCTGCAAATTGTCTATAGAGGGGTTTTCAATCAAGTCACTTTTCAAGAATCTAGTGATGTTGATGCTGATTCAAGTGTGTGCATATATAATATAGAAATGTGGTTTCTTAGCAAATATCCTGAAAGATTTTCAATTAAAACGATACAAGTAAGAGAGACTGCTGAAACTAAAAGTTATTACTGTGTTCGTGTTGAGAAACAGGCTCTGTTCTAAAGCACAAAATATCTCTTCACCACCAAGAAAGTAGACTTGTCCTATAGGTATTGAAAATATTGGGTGGATTGTACAAACACCATTCTTTCGCCCTTTCAAATGCCACTGATTGTTTAAAAGGTGCAGAAGTGTGAGACTCGGTTTCAAGGCAACGCTAGTTTTGTGGAAATCCCTCTTTTGCTCTAATTATGTTTTTTTTCCTACATTAGACGGCATATGAAGGATATTCTGTTAGTATAAAATGTGATTGGTATAACATTTTGATTGCTTTAGTTACAAGATGAGGAGGGTTAGTTGCCATTTGGTATTTCTACCTTTCTTTCAAAGCACCGTCGACTCAGGAGCAGTCCTGGTGGCACGGCAGAAAACCAAAGCAAAACCGGGAGACATACAAGGAAATACTGTCTCCACCCTCCTCCTTCCCTGCCCCGCCCCCACCCATATCCTTGATATTTTGTTTCACTTCGCTCCATCTGAGCATATATCAACTCTCCTGAGGATACAGGAAGAACAGCTTATTTTTCCCTGTGGGTCACATGGAAAGGTACTTTGTTCACAGCTGCACACTAATGTTTAAATAGTGGGTGGCAAGTAACAGGAGTTCAATAAATACTTCTTCAATGAACAAATTTGTTCATTCAATTTCCTTAGCTGAACTGAATTAATCTTGTGGGGAAAGGGGTTGTGGAATATTTTTTCATATGTCATTTTATCCATCCATCTCATTTGCCACTTTCTTCAATCATCCTCCCTTATATCTAAGACAGCCAGGGTTGCTTAAAATAATTCTCTGCCTTCCACTAACCCCTCCCTTCTTGATTTGAGTTTGAAAACTTGTCTTTTCCTTGTTAGTTCTGTTTTTCCTTCTGCTTACATGTATGTGGTAAATAAAATGTCTCAATATTGGATCCAGATCTCTTTGTGATGTGGTACATTCATTTTTTAGGGAGGAGATGTCTTGTAAAATTCCCTAGGCAAAGTATAAAATGCAGTCTTTGACAAGAACAAATATGAATAAAATATGCAGTCTCTGAATAATTTCTAAAAGCTTTTATAATTTTTAGACATATTGGTTGTCCAATTTTACAAGAAATTTCCCTGTATGTTTCATCCACTGATACAGACTATAATTGCATTCTAAAATACTGACACTGTGCTAATTTTTCCATATACCCCACAGAAAAATTTCCAAAAACTTGAATAAAAAATTTTGGAGAATATCTTCAATTGTAAAAAGCTTAAGTGGTTGAGTATACCACAATGTTGTAACCCTACTATATGTAATGGGTATTCTCTCAAGCGCTTTGTACATTTAACAATTCATGGTATAGCTGTCAAGTTAAGGTCTCCATCGTGAGAGAATCCATCCTAGCTAATTTAAGCAGGATTCAGTAAATCATATTATCCCACAGAATCTCTGAGGAGACCAAGGATTTAATTTTGACACGTAATTCAAATTATACCCCCAGGTCAGTCTAGAGGATACAGGTGTGGCATTCACTCTGCAAGTGCTGCCCTTGGAAACAAACATTTCTTGCCATGCTCACCACAGTGATTCTTCAGGGAACTTCTTTCCTCAAGTCATTCTTTTCAAAATCAAAGTTGCGGGGTGCCTGGGTGGCGCAGTCAGTTAAACGTCCAACTTCAGCCAGGTCACGATCTCGCGGTCCGGGAGTTCGAGCCCCACGTCAGGCTCTGGGCTGATGGCTCAGAGCCTGGAGCCTGCTTCCGATTCTGTGTCTCCCTCTCTCTCTGCCCCTCCCCCGTTCATGCTCTCTCTCTCTCTGTCCCAAAAATAAATAAAAGTTGAAAAAAAAAATTTTTTTAAAAAATCAAAGTTGCACACAAATGTATCTTGTTGGAAAAGCCCAGCCCACAGTCACTTGCAAGAAAAGCTGGGTAAGTGAGATTTCTGTCTTTCTAGCAAGGTGACCCATATCATGTAAAGTCCCACAGCTAGAAAGAATATGGGCAGACAGGAATGTCCATTACAGCAAATGTTAGAACCACCATGTTACAGATGAAGAACTAAGGCTCAGTGAATTTCTCAAAATTCCACAGCAAAAACTGACTTCAAACTCAACTCTATCTGGTTCCAAAGCCTGAAGCCTCTGTGCTTTTTGCAGCAATGTCTTCTGTATGCAGCATTTTATCACGGTGATTTTTTAAAATCAGATAAAATTGACATATAACATTGTATTAGTTTTAAGTGTATAATATTCATCACCAGACATAGTTATGAGCTGTTTTTTTCCTCTTGTAATGAGAACGTTTAAGATCTACTCTTCTAGTAACTTTGAAATATATGACACAATATTTGTAACTATAGTTATTATGCTTATATTACATCCTCAGGACTAATTTATAGTGTAACGGGAAGTTTATACCTTTGGACTACCTTCACCTATTTCACCCAACCCCACCTCTGGTAACCACCAATCTGTTTTCTATATCTATGAGCTCTGTTTTGTTTTGTTTTCGATTCCACATATATGTGAGAACATACAGTATCTGTCTTACTCTGTCTGGCTTATTTTATTTAGTATAATGTGCTCAAGTCTATCCATGTTATGGCACCTTGCAGGATAATCTTCCATTGTATCCATATACCACACTAAATTTTCTTTATTCACTTATCTTTTGATGAACACAGCCTGTTTCCATTTCTTGGCTATTGTAAATAATGCTCAATAAACATGGAGGTGCAGAGGTCTTTCCGAGATAGTGATTTATTTTCAGATAAACACCCAGTAGTAGAATTGCTAGTTCATATGGTAGTTATATATATATATAACTTATATATATATATATATATATAGCTAGTTCATATGGTAGTTATATATATATATATATATAGCTAGTTCATATGGTAGTTATATATATATATAACTTATATATATATATAAACTTTTTTTGAGGAATCTCCATACTGTTTTCTGAAGTGACTATATCAATTTATATTCTCTCAAACAGTGCACAAGAGCTCACTTTTCTGTCTATCCTTACCAACACTTGTTCTTTCTTGTCTTTTTGATTAACATGCAATCTAATGGGTATGAGGTCAGCTCTCATTGTTTTGGTTTTCATTTCCCTGATGATTAGTGACATTGGACACATTTCATGGAGCTGTTGGTTGTTTGTATGTCATCTTTGGAAAAATGCTTATTCACATCCTCTGCCCATTTTTTAATTCTTTTTGTTCTTTTGAGGTGTGGAAGTCCTTTATATATTTTGTGTATTAACCCCTTATCACATATGTGGTTTGCAAATATTTTGCCCCTTTTGGTAGGTTACTTTTTCATATTGTAGAGGGTTTCTTCTGCTCAATGGAAGCTTTTTAGTTGGATGCAGCCCCACTTGTTCATTTTTGCATTTGTTGCCTTTGCTTTTCATGTCAAATCCAAGAAATCTTTGCAAGGGCCAACCCTCACCCTAACCCTGAGGAGGGAGAGAGAGAAACTGGGGAAGAGGGAGAGAGACATTGACTTTTAAAAAATGGCTCAGTGATCAGGGAGGCTGGCAAGTCCAAATCTCCAGGAGGTTGGAGACTCAGGGAAGAGCAAATGTTATAGTTCAAGTCCAAAGGCCTTCAGGCTGAAAAGACAGGGAAAGCCTATGTTGCAGTTTGTCTGAAGACCATCTGCTATCAGAGTTCCCTCTTGTTCAGAGAAGTTCAGTTTTCTGTTCTAGTCAGGACCTCAACTGATTGAATAAAGCAGATCATCCTTCATAATGTGGAGGGGCCTCATCCAAAGTCCACTTATTTAACACCCTCAAAGAAACATCCAGAGCACATGTGAGCACATATCTGGGCACCATGACTCAGTCAAGTTAACTTAAAATGAATGATCACAATGTGTCACAGATGTTATGATGTGCTTTTCTACATCCTATTGAAACAGAAATTTCAAAACAATTAGCTAGCATTAGTTAGGATTAACTGTGAGACACACACACACACACACACACACACACACACACACCTACCTCATTATTTTGTGTTTGGAATTTCATTTTACCAAATTTGGAGGTATGAAAAAAAATTACTATATTTAGGAAAGTTGGCTTTATCTGGTCTCAAGTACTTATTGATGATAAATAATTAGAAGTGGCTGTCATTGGAAGCTAAGTTGGAACATAAATACAAAATATTATTGGTTAATTTTCTTTGAATGTGCTTATACTATTTCTGAGATACTTCTATAATACTGAATACACTTTAAAACTATACTTATGCATCATAGGGAAAATAAATTTCTAGATGAATACCCAATAAGTAATAGATATTAATTACAAATTTTCCATATATATATATATATATATATATATATATATCTCCTCAGTATCTGTTTCTTAATTCAAATCAACACAAATGTACATTATAATCTAAATTGGCTGGATATACACATATACCTTTTAAAATTAATTTTGAAGTCATAAACTTTTGAAACTATAAAAGATAAAATAATTTTCATTAGCACATATTTAAAAGTGTTCTTAAAACTAGTGTGTTTTATTCTAACTCATAAAGTGGATTTTAATGATCTACAAAGCAAAACATTTGCCAGATGTGAATGAAAACAGGCAAAGATTGTTCCCCTGCTCACTCCATTTCCATCAGAGCTAAATGGGATTTTGAGATTTCTCATTTATAAAATGAGTTTATAGAATGAGGTAAACATGATTTTTAAAATGTATTTTTCTTTTCTTAAAAATTTTTAATGTTTGTTTATTTTTGAGAGAGAGAGAGAGCTCGCAAGTGGGGAAGGGGCAGAGAGAGAGGGAGACACAGAATCCAAAGCAGGCTCCAGGCTCTGAGCTGTCAGCACAGAGCCCAACGAGGGGCTGGAGCTCATGTGCTATGAGATCATGACCTGAGCCAAAGTCAGATCCTTAACCAGTTGAGCCACCCAGGTGCCCCTAAAATATATTTTTCTAAGTGTGAAAAGAAGTCATTGCAATAAGCCTATTTCTTTAATAGTTATTGTGTCTGTTATAGTAACCATATATTAGACTTTCAAAATAATTATTTCTGCTTTTCATTTTTTTTCCTAGACCTCACTGGAAAAAGGGCATCTTAGGAGTTTGAGAAAGCCATTAGATTTTCCTAAAATATTACACACACACCCCAAAAAGAAAGAAAACTTCATTGAATCAAGAGGAAAAATACTATATTTAGAATTAAAAAAATAATAGAATGCATTTTTTATTTTTTAGAAGAAAAAATTATTCATCTAGAACACCCCAGAAGAAAATATTTTTAGGAGACTAGATTTGTTAATATAGAGAGATAAATACTGAGTGCCTTAGTTATTCTTTTCTCCCCCCCCCCTTTTTTTTAATGTAGGAAGGTTGGGTGGGAAGAATCTACCTTCTCACTACTATTACCCAATGGAAAATTTAGAACCCTTTTCATTTAATGGGGCATGAACAGAGCAAGTAATTATATACTTGGTTTTTGCCTATCATTAAAATCTCTGTCAAATGTGAAAAGCACAGAAGAGTCAATTTATGGCTATGATTATCTATACGTAGATGCAATTGACAGGCCTACATATAGAATAAATTATAAAATTTTAGAGTGCAATTAGATTCAAAGTACTCCTTCACCAAAATACATAATGTAGTATTCTAAGCATATAATTATGAGATTGAGGTAAATTTACAATATTGGCATTCGGATAAAAGTCCTTCATCGCAGAGAGAAATTCCAAGTGCCAACAAACTCAGTATTTTACTGTTGATTTCAATGTGTATGTCTGATGCTTCACATTTATACGGTGTTTAACCGTCTCCTTTTCTTTGCTGTCAACTTACTTTAAAAAAAAAGTTATCAAGAAAAAAAAATTCCCTCCCAAATCGTGGGATCTCTTTTCAAAAGTTGTTCTACAAGTAAGAAAGATAAACATTTTTTAGTGATGTAAAACAGGTAAATATCGTTAGAACCAAGGTGGTTTTCCAACTGAATACACAAGCTGGTAATATTTCCAGTAACATATCTGATAACTATCAAGAGAGAAAAACAAAACAGAGCAACAAGAACAATAAAAAGACAAGAACGCTCCTCTTTGCATGAATTGTACCTGCCTTACTTAGCATAGTTGGTAAGATATCCACATTTTTAGGTTTTCTATGAATGCTGGTGTACATTCTTCTGCAACAAAGAAACTTTGATCTTGGAATAATTCAAACGAGGAAAGGGGAAGTGTGTTGGAAGTAAATAGTCTCCCTAAATAAACTTTGTGTATTTTATAGAAGAAACTGCCTTTGGAGCTAAGTAGCTGGAATATCCCACTTCTCATCATGGTCATTTTGACTACTGTCGGTTTGTTTTGCATCCCTGTAGCCACTTTTATTCCACTACCTGAATGATACAATTAAAATGACTCATCTGTGTGTTTCTTAAATAGATGATGCTGATTGTATTTTGAATTTAGTGATGAAATTTCATTATGTACCATTACTTGAAATGTTTGTAAAAAGTTATGTTTATAGAGGCTAGTTGGGTGTTTTGGAAAAAAAGAAAAATTTGATATAAGTAATTGTGTTAGTTGAGGCTGCTGCAACAAGTAACCACAGATTGGGTGACTTGAACAACAAAAATTTATTTCTCACAGTTCTGTGGACTGGGAAGTCCAAGATCAAGGCTCTGGCAGATCTGGTATCAGGTGAGTACATTCTGCCTGGTTTGTAGACAGCCCTGGTATCATTGTACCTCCTCATCAAAAAGTGAGAGTGAGTATGTGCTAGCGTTAGTCACATCACCCTCTTATAAGGACACTAACCCCATTCATGGAGGTTCTACATTATGACCTAATTCCCTCCCATAGCCCCCACTTCCTATTACAATTATATAGGGGGTTAGGATTTAAACATAGGAATTTGGGGAGATGAAAACATTCAGTCCACAGTAGATAATTATACTAATGGGTGACTAAGATTTATTAAAACTGATTGTAAATACTAAACTCTAAAAAGGTACTGCCCATAGTAGAGCAAATATATTTCCTACAGTACTCAGAAAGTACAGTTTGTTGGGGGGCGCCTGGGTGGCTCAGCTGGTTGAGCAACCGACTTCAGCTCAGGTCATGATCCCCAGCTCGTGGTTTCAAGCCCCACATCAGGCTCTGTGCTGACAGCTCAGAGCCTGGAGCCTGCTTCAGATTCTGTGTTTCCCTGTCTCCCTGCCCCTCCTCCCTCAAAAATAAATAAACATTAAAAAACATTTAAAAAGGGGTGCCTGGGTGGCTCAGTCAGTTGAACGTCTGACCAGCTCAAGTCATGATCTCATGGTTAGTGGGTTTGAATCCAGCATCGGGCTCTGTGCTGACAGTTCAGATCCTGCTGGAGCCTGCTTTGGATTCTATGTCTCCCTCTCTCTCTGCCCCACTCCTACTGTGCTCTGTCTCTGTCTCCAAAAAATTAATAAATATTTAAAAACATTCTTTTTAATTTAAAAACAAAGTACAATTTGTCTTAGTTGTTTTATTCTGGGGTGCCTGTGTGTCTCAGTTGGTTAAGCATCCAGCTCTCAGTTTCAGCTCAGGTCACGATCTCACAGTTCGTGGGTTTGAGCACCACATCAGGCTCTGCACTGACAGTGAGAGCCTGATTGGGACTTCTCTCTCCCTTTCCCTAGCTTGCTATCTCAAAAATAAGTTTAAAAAATTTTAAATTGTTTTATCCTATTTTATGTTACATATACTATATATTATGTAATTATTACATACAATAAATATACATTGGATTTTTAGGTTAAAATAAAAGTTTATATACCTTTATGTACTTATTACTTTAGGATTCTCTGTCTTGACTGGGTTTTAATTTTTTTTTAACATTTATTCATTTTTGAAAGGCAGAGAGAGACAGACAGAGTAAGAATGGGGGAGGGGCAGAGAGAGGAAGACACAGAAACAGAAGCAGGCTCCAGGTTCTGAACTGTCAGCACAGAGCTGGATGCGGGGCTCGAACTCACAGACTGTGAGATCATGACCTGAGCCGAAGTCAGCCACTCAACCAACTAAGCCACCCAGGTGCCCCTTGACTGGGTTTTAAATGAACTGGCAAATAGAATTTATATTTTCCCTCTCTACTTTCACTTCATCACTAAGTAAATATATAAATAATGCCTTCATGTGTGGAGAAGTTACCTTACTGAAGATAGCTAGAAACATGTTTAAAGTGATGTATTCTTGTCATTTTTTTTTTGCTTTTCTAAATTCTCACAGGCATAGTTAATTTTTAAGTTTCTCATCAAATGTGTAGTAGAACAACAACTAAAAATAATTATTGTTTGACCACATTAGTATATTCTGGCCCTATTAATTAACTGGACATTATATTCACTTTTCAATGTCAATTCAAAAACAGTAATAAAAATAAACAGGCTTTGGCTTCTCCATTTGGCTTAGAAATGAATTTGCCATTTTCTCAAATAGCATTAGCAGTAGGCCTTAGATAAAAATCATTTCTAGGTAAGTGCTTGTCTCTTATAAGTCATTTACGAATTAGATACAACACATTTGTCAGTTAAACAAAACCTTTGTGTACATCCCCCCCCTGAAGTCAGCAATGGAAATACTTCATCATGATCAGGAGCCCGAGTGTAAGAGGAACACAAAAAGGCTGGGCTAAACCTGCCCCAAGGAAGCAAAGTTTTGTTTTGTTTCTGAATTCTCACAGAGGGGACTGATGAGTTAGCCCCTGGAAGAGGCAGTGATTCCATTATTTCTCGGACACTGGAAACCTACTTGGGCTGCTTGTAATTAGAATAATCTTACTGCTATGATTACTTGTCAGTGAAAGACAGGCCCTGTGGATTCTTCCGTGTGCCCTGCTACAACATACTGCTCATGCACCCTGGTGATAACGTCTTTGAAAAGTGTCTTTCTCATTGCAAAAGTCTAGAGGGAAAAGCAGTAGTTTATATTTCATTCATTCATCTACGCTTTTATATTGAAGTTCTTTTTTAGAACTTGGATTAATGGCTTGAAAACTGCATCTCAGCATTTGTCCTCATGTCATTGGATTGTCTAGAGGGACACCTTTTAAGTAGGGCTACATTTTACTGACATACTTGCAAGATCTAATTTTCCATTTTTCCTACATTGGGAGTAGATCAGATGAGAAGATTACTTTTCCAGTCTTTCTGAGCTTTTCAAAACCTAGACTCTTGTGTGTTTTTTGGTTCTTAGTGTTTTGCTGTGTACAATTCTGATCTTTACTTGAAGCTCTCAGCTCCCAATTGCGTATTTTTTAATGTACTCATACCAACAGAAAAATAACAATCATACTGAAGTGGCAAAAATTCTGCAAGTATTATATGACAGAATATATTTCTCTAAAAAAGAAAATCAACAGGGACGCCTGGGTGGCTCAGTTGGTTAAGCATCCAACTTCTGCTCAGGTCATGATCTCATGGTTTGTGGGTTTGAGCCCCACATCGGGCTCTGTGCTGACAGCTCAGAGCCTGGAGCCTGCTTCAGATTCTGTGTCTTCCTCTCTGTGGCCCTCCCCTGCTCGTGCTCTCTTTCTCTCTCAAAGAATAAATAAACATTTTAAAAAAAGGAAAATCAATATTTAAGTGGGAATGTGTGTGCCAACGATGCTTTGTCTGATGATTTGCTCCACCCGTACCTGGGTTAAGTTATTTGTCCCTCAGAAGGCCACTTTTTTTCCTGCTTCTTTTACCTGATTTTTATTTACACCTGTGTTTGTCCTTCAAACTTTCCAAAATGTGTACTGTATGACTCCTAATCTCCTGATATTCCAACTGACCAGATCTATGAAGAAAGATTAAAAATAGCATATATACCCACTTGCACGCAGAGCCATTGGGAAGATGTTGTTTGCACATTGTGCATTTATCTTTGTTTCTGTGAGGAAGGCTCTTTGTCAGAGCCCATTTGCTTCATGCCTAGAACAACAGCATCAGCACCTCAATATTCTTTCCAAATTAGCCCAACTCTAAGCAGAGAATATAACTTGCTGAGTGTGCAGAAATTCCGTCAAATACTTAACCCCACTCACCAGTGCTAACATTTTTGAAATTCAGTTACCTTGGTCCCTGGGAATAGGGGGCCTATTATGATCCAGTAAGGAATAACATCTTTATCTTGACTTTTTAGACCTTTTCATTATTGTTTTATTTTTTAATGACTTCATATTGTGTAAGATGGTCTACTCTAAATCAGTCTTCAGCTGATGATGTTTTAGGACACTATTGGTTCTCTAATTGGTTTCTTTAAGGTTGTTGGGGACTTACCTTTCCATATATAAAGCATCCAAACAATTTGGTTCTGGTTTTCGAAAGGTATTGATTAGAAAACAGTGACCAGACAGACCTTTTGTTTTTCAATAATCCTGTGTCAACAGTAATTCTTTGGAAGATGTTTGGTATTTTTTCGTCCCCTTCAGAGTTATATATTCACTAGACTGGGGGTTCAGTATTCTTGAGAAGAGACAGCTAGCTCGAAGAAACATGCTGAATTCATTTATCCAGCATATGTTTACTGAGTATCTTCTTATCTGTATTATTTGCTGTGAAAATACTGAAAAGACATTGGAGAACAGATTGGGTTATTACCTTTATGAGATTAGAGTCCAGTGGAGGATGTAGACATTAATATTTGCAATGTCTGAGGACACCTGTGTGGCTCAGTCGATGGAGCATCTGTCTCTTGGTTTTGGCTCAGGTCGTGATCTCACAGTTCATGAGTTCAAGCACCATGTTGTACTCTGCACTTAGAGTGCAGAGCCTGCTTGGGATTCTCTCCCTCTCTTTCTGTCCTTCCCCCCCCCACACCCCCTCCAGCCCTCAGCTGTGTGCTTTCTCTCAAAATAAATAAACTTAAAAAGAAATTTGCAATTACTTTTGATGGACTAAGTTATTTCCACGGAGGTGGGAGTGCTGACTAGTCCCAGGTCTGGAAAGATTTCCTAAGGAATTAGGAGAAGAAGGAATTTACAGTTAGTGTGGGGAGAGGACCATTCTAGGCCTAGGGAACAGCATATGTAAAGGTTCTGATATGGGAAGAATGTGGCCTCTCATGAAGGGAAGGAAAAGATGATAAAATCCAAAAGTTACTAAAAGAAGTATTTTTTTCTCTGATTCCAATACTGACTTGTATTTTTTTCTCTGATTCCAATACTGACTTTTTGTACCGAAAAAGAAATCCTGAAAGAGATAAACTTATTAATATTCATAAACTGAATTACAGAAACCAAATCCATTTGTGAGAGCCTTATAAATTTTGATTTAGTTCAAGTTCTGCATCAACTTGATTTAGTAAACTGCTTTTCAACACTGTTGCTTTGACTTTCCTACTTGTTAAAGGGCATTTCAGTTCCCACCCTCAGCAATCTGAACTTGTTACTCTTAATAGCTTGTCATACAGTTCAATCTACAGCAAACTAAAAGCTAAATCAATCTTATCTATTTGTCAAAGAATTTACCACCAAAATAAGGTGGGGAAGTTCTGTATCCATATCCTTTTATGTTCATTTCCTTTCCTTTCATCATCTTCTAGTAAATATTTTCACTTACCACACTGCCTTTGGTTTTCACCTGAGGTTTCTACTGTTAACCTTTACTTTGCCTAGTCTGCTGCTGCTTTCTAACTATCTCCATTAGCTTCTCAGATCATTCTGGAGGGAAAAATCTTTCCAGGTCGTTTCATTGTCCCTGCTGCTTAGCACAGTCCCTGGGACATGTTAGATATTTAATAAATACACTCTTAATTTTTTTTTTTAGAAATGTCAATGAAAACTCTCCTTTCCTATTTTATTTTGGGAGGGTTATCTAAAGGGGACTCCATAAAGGCAGAGATGTTTTTGTTTTCGTGTCTGGTTTATACTTCCTCCTTAGAATGGTATCTGGCACATAATAGGCATTCTATAAATATTCATTGAATTAATGATTTAATCAATATTCATATTTTCTAAAGCATTGTGTATGAATTCAAAATACTTGAATACTGACGGTAGTGTAATAGAATTATATCAAACAATATTTTAAGGCAAAAGTTAACATGACATGAAATTTACTTCCAAATACTTGCCTGTTATTTAGCAAACTATGGGCAGTGTAATTTTTCTAGTACTGGTACATATACCTGATGTAGTGGAGGTTACTGTTAGGTAATTAAAATATACCTGAATAAGTAACATTTAAATTCAAGATTATACTGCTATGGGATCCTAAGTGACTACATTTACTGATATTGTTGGCTGTGGTCCAAATGCGAAATATCAGGGTTATTAAATGTACCTGTTGGCATTTGATCTGCTAATTACTGTGTAAAGAAAACGTCCTTGACATTTCAAGAGTTATTTCCAATCATTGCGGCTACAGTGTGCTATATACTGCTTTTCCTTGCAAAAAAAAAAGGGGGGGGGGAATCCTATAAAGCTATAATAGCAGATATTGAATAAATATTGTCATTAGAATAGAATAGCTTCTTACAGAATAACAGCCATACTGGTAAAAAGGCAGCCCAAGAATCCCTATGGTATGAGAATCACTAACTATTACTTATGCATTCTTGGAGGTACTGCACTCCAAGTGGCCACTACAGTGTGTGGTGTGTGAGTGAGTGATTACTAAGAAGGTCTAGGCTGCTTGGTTTAAGCCTTTGTCTACAAACCAGTGAGGCACGAATGATTCCTTGCAGAAACCATACTCTGGTATCTTAATTTTCTGCCTCCGGTTTTAGCTGGTACCAAATATGTTCTCTGGGACAAGTTGAGACAAAAGCCTGACAATCAAAAGGAATAGATTTCTAGCTTTAGAAATTAAACATATGTCAATACTCTTGAGATCTCATTCAATTGCAAATATAAAGAGGTTCTGTATTCTGATTCAAATAAAAAAGACTATAAAAATTAAGACAATTGGAACAGTTTGAGTACATTTTGATGATATTAAGAAATTGTTTCCTTTATAGAAGTGTGATAATGACATTAGTGTGTTTTTAAAATGGCCTATTTATGAATAAAATGATATGATATTTGGGATTGGCTTCACAATGATCCAGCAAGGGGAGTAGGTATAGGTATGAATGAAACAAGCTTGGTTTTGAGTAGTAGTCATTAAAACTAGGTGTTGGGTCCCTGATGTTCAATACAATATTCTCTTGTCTTGTGTATAGGTTTTATTTGTCTATAATTTAAAACAAAACCTAGAAGCAAAATTCTCCTATAAATGGAAGAGAAGACTGAATAAGGAGGAAAGGATGTTCCTTACCATAAAGGCAAAGAGAAATGAAATTAGCCTACACAGAGCTGTCTCTTCCCAGTCTATGTTGCATATAGTAGTAACAGAACTACCCCCTTTAAGCAAATATTTTCCTATTTCTTCTGTATTTTACCCAACTATATTTTTAGCTAATGGAAGGAAGCTACTTTCTCTTAAAATGTTTTTGTATCCTCTACAATAAGCAGAAGCTGATACTTTACTAATAATTTTTAACTAGAAAAAGTAAAATGGAAATTTCTATTAAAGTAACTACAGTATCTAAATTAAGATTAAAGACAATGTAAGTGTATGAATACATGAAGCAGACGAAAACTCAGGAAGGATTTTAAACAGAATAGGAATCTCAAAGAGAAGGATAGTTGGTCAAAGAAATGTAAACAGAGTAAATTAAGTGGAGGGAACTTAGAGATGATGACAAAACACAATTGGGGAAATGGAAAAAGTATTTGGGGCCACTGGGTGGTTCAGTCAGTTAGGTGTCGGACTTCAACTCAGGTCATGATCTCATGGTTTGTGGGTTCAAGCCCCGGATCAGGCTCTGTGCTCACAGCTTGGAGCCTGGAGGCTGCTTCAGATTCTGTGTCTCCCTCTCTCTCTCTGCCCCTCCCCTGTGCATGCTCTCTTGCAAAAATAAATATTAAAAAAAATTAAAAAGAAAAAGTATTTAATCCCTACTATGTGTCAGGCACTATTTAAAGAAGTAGGTCTAAAGCAGCAAATAAAATACAATTTCTGACTTCATGGAAATGTCTTTTCCCACCTTTATTGAGGTTTTATTGCCAACGTTGTAAGATATTTAAAGACTATAACTTGATTATTTGATATATGTACACGTGGTGAAGGGATTCCCCCCATCGTGTTAGTTAACACATCCATCACCTCACATATTTACCTTTTTCATTCCTTTCGTAACTATACTCACCAAGTTATACATTAGATCCTCAGACTTTATACATCTTGTAACTGAAAGTTTATACTCTTTTACCCTATTTCCTCCATCTCCTGGAAACTACTTTTTTACTGTTTTTAGTTTGTTTTTTTAACATTTATTTTTGAGAGAGAGGGAGAGAGAGCACGCACAGAGAAAGGGAGATACAGAATCTGAAGCAGGGTCCAGGCTCCAAGCTGTCAGCACAGAGCCCGCCATGGGGCTTGAACCCACAAACCATGAGATCATGACCTGAGCCGAAGTCAGATGCCCAACCGACTGAGCCACCCAGGCACCCCCCTTTTTACTGTTTTTAGAAGTTTGGGTTTTCTTTTTAATATTCCTCATATAAATGATACCATTCAGTATATGTCTTTTTCTGTCTGGCTTATGTCACTTAGCATAATGCCCTCCAGTTTCATCCATGTTGCTTACAAATGACAGGATTTCCTTTTTTTTTTATGTGTGTATTTATTTTTCAGAGACAGAGCACAAGTGGGGGAGGTGCAATGAGGTGGGGGGGGGATGGGATCCAAAGCGTGCCCAACACTGACTCCATGCTGACAGCAGAGAACCCCATGTGGGGCTCGAACTCAGGAACCATGATATCATGACCTGAGCCGAAGTTGGCCACTCTACCAACTGAGCCACCCAGGTGTCGTGATTTCCTTATTTTTTTTAAGGCTGAATAATATTTCTGTGTGTGTGTGTCTCATTTTTCTTAATTCATTGATCCAGTGATGAACACTTAGGTTGTTTCTATATGTTGGTTATTGTGAATGATGCTGCAATGAACATGGAAGTACAGATACCTCTTATAATGGCTTCATTTCCTTGGACATACACACAGAAGGGGCACTGCTGTGTCCTACAGTGGCTCTATTATTTAATTTCTTGAGGAACGTCCATACTACTTTCCATAGTGGCTGTACCAGTTTACATTCCAACCAAAGGTGTCCAGGCTTCCCCTTTTTCCATATCTTCTGCAGCATTTGTTATCTTTTGTCTTTTTGATGAAGGCCATCCTAACAGGTGAGGTGATACTTAACTGTGATTTTGATTTCCATTTCCCCGATGATGAGTCATGTTGAACATCTTTTCATGCATCTGTTGGCCATATGAGTGTCTTCTGTGGGAAAATGTCTATTCAGGCCCTTTGCTATTTTTTAATAGGGTTGCTTTGGCTTATTCCTAATAAGTTGTATTAGTTTCTTGTATTTTTAAACATTAACCCCTTGTTGGATATGTGGTTTGAAAATATTTTCTCCCATTCCATAGGTTGCCTTTTCATTTCGTTAACGGTCTCCTTTGCTGAAGTGTTTTAGTGTGATGGTATCACACTTATTTATTTTGCTTTTGCTGTGGAAGCCCAGTTTTCTTAACACCGTTTATTGAAGAGATTTTTTTGTTTCCATTGTATATTCTTTGTTCTTTGGCTGAAAACCGATTGACCATATGCGTATGGGCTTATTTCTGGGCTATTTTGTTCCATTTGTATAAGTGTGTTTATGCCAATAACACCTTATTCGATTACTTTGGCTTTGTAATATAGTTTAAAAATCAGGAAGTTTAATGCATCCAGATTTGTTCTTTCTCAAGATTGTTTCCCTATCAAATGTCACAAAATCAAAAAGTTTAAGAGTGAGGGGGCTCACTTTTCTTAGAAGATGGCGCATTTGCCCTTTGCTACATGCTAACATGCACAAGTGGTTGGTCCCTCTTTATTCCATCTGAGCCTTGGGTTAGGGAGGCAAGAAAAACAAAGCCATGGAAGGCCACACAAGCAAAACCTTAATTTTCAATAGTGGTGGTTCTACTTAGTGTTTGATTACTGGTGGAAGCACTGCTCTGAAACCTGGCCGGTTTACTGCATCATATTTCTGTTTGTTTACCTGTGATATGGGTGACCATCCAGCCTCTGATTGTATGAATCTACACAATTTCACAATCCCCTGTGTCATGCCTGCTCAGGTAATCATTTGGTGTGTCTCTTACCCCTCATTTTGCAACCCACAGATAAGCCCTCTGTTCAAACAAAGTGGTGATAATGACCAACTCAGCAAATTACTAGGTAACTTGTACCACAGTTGAGTTTTCCTCTGAAGACAGACCTCCTACTGGGAAGTAAATATATTTGGCTTTGGCTTATTCCTAATAAGTTGTATTAGTTTCTTGTATTTAAAAATATATTTACAGCAGTAAATATAAAGTGGGTACGAAGCAGTTCTTTGTGGAAATAACTTATGCTTTCTTCTGGTTTGGCTGATGTAGAGATAATGTGTGAAATCAACATGTAGCCTCAGAAAACCTAGTTGCTTCTCTTTGGTATATAACTTGATATATTTCTGTAGTGCCTAAGGTAATTGGTTAACTAATTAGAAAGATGATAGGGATAATGATGAATGAGGAGTAGGAGATGATGATTTTTGAGACCAGGTAGAACTTGACTGTACCTCAGAGTTACCTGAGGAGCTTTAAAAAAAACTTGATGCCCAGAAACTACTCCATATCAATTATATTAGAATTTCCGTGAGTGGATCTCAGGCCACTTTTGTGCAGTCAAGTTTGAAAACAAATAACACAGGGGGTGCCGGGGTGGCTCAATCGGTTAAGCATCCGACTTTGGCTCAGGTCATGATCTCAAAGTTTGTGAGTTCGAGCCTCCTGTCGGTCTCTGTGGTGAGAGATCAGAGGGTAGAGCCTTCGGATTCTATGTCACCCTCTCTCTCTGCCCTACCCCAGCTTGCGCTCTGTCTCTCACTCTCTCAAAAATAAATAAAACATTAAAAAATATTTTTAAAAAAGAAAATAAATGACATAGAGTAAACAACCTATCCATTAACTGAAGTTTCTACCTCTCATAAAGTTTTAGTAGTGTATCTGCATCCACAAAATACTGTGCTTATTATTTGTTCTTTTACCACCACTTAGGGTCTGTATGAAATTGGCCAATTTCTCTCTCCATTCTGAGTAACAGTTTCCCAGCCTAGAAGCTTGAAGTGATGCCGTTTCCCTGAGGGTGGCTCTGGGTTATATATGAGTTAATGTGCATGTAGTACATATCACATTATCAAGAACATTCTAATCACTACTGAATAGAGGCTAACGATTTAACTTCTATGTATATAGAATAGTTTTGCATCTTGGGAATATTGAGGAAGTAGACAAATCATTTTTGGTATTCTCTAGTGAAGATGATAATCCAGTTTGAGAAATACCATTACAGATAATTCTTCCAGACTTTGAAATAGTCCTAGATTTAACCTGACCTATTCATTTACTAGCTTTTTGTTGGAAAAGTTAAACTTCCTGAGCATTCAGTTAGCTCATTTATAAACTGGAGAGAAGGCTTGTTTCTCACAACAATCCTGAAAAATAAATGCACATCCATAACATTGTGTAGGGCATGTAGCAAGTTCTCATAACATGTTGGTTAGCATTATTTTATAATATTACTGTTCGTATACCTTTAGAATTCTTTTGTGGCAAGACAAGTAATGAAGATAGTGTTAGAGGTACAGAAAGAGGATTTGGCAAAAGGATAATAGGAGTACAAGAAAAGGAAGGTAATAAAAGTTGTGGTTTTTGCCTTTATTTCTTGATGCTTAACATTTTGATATTCCTATAATTTTAGTAAGTAAAGTTGGTTTGAACTGAGATTAACCAGTGTGACAAAAAGTATTATTTAACACCATTATTGCTAGTGAGAAATAAACATCATTTAAGAGATTATCCACTCCATAATAACAGGGGCATGTAACCTTGGAGTGCTGAATTTGTAAAAACTGACATGTATGGTGATATTAAAAAGTGTTCCTGGTAGATATAGATATCTATGAGTATAACTGACCCTTGAACAATACAGTATTAGGGGCACTGGCTCCTACACAGTCAACATTCCCCATAAACTTTTTGATTCCCCCAAAACTTAACTAACAATAGCCTACTGTTAACTGGAAGGAAGACTTACTGACATAAATAATTGATTAACATATATTTTGTATGTTACACGTATCATAAATTTCATTCTAGAGAAAACAAAATGCTATTAAAATCATAAAGAAAATGCATTTACAATACTATATTGATACTATAAGTTTATGTCATTTGTTTACAAGATGAATCGTCTGTCAGCTGCATCAATATTTTCCTAGATGATAGAAAACACTGTAGATACTGAGTATTACTAACACGAAACATCAAAAATGGAAAGATCTTGTGAAAAAGAAATCTTTATTTATGGATATAATGATTCATTCACTGCTAACAAAAAAGTAGCAATATTAATGCTTTATGACAGCTTAATGTAATTGATATGATTGCTTCATGGTAACCTACCTTGTACTAACAATGATGATGAAAATTTTGTGGCACACAGTATTATAGTCATGTTTATAGAACAAGAAAAAATGGTAATTTGTTTTTTTGAAAAACCACTTACCTGTGATGATAGACTGATACAGTTTCTTCAGGTGGTATGGGGTGGGGGCATACTATATGGTAATATAATTCTTCAAACAAAGTCCTAAAGCAATAAGAAAACACAATATTAATTTTAGTTATTAAATATAAGTCAATTTACGCTTATGTAAGGATTGGCTAACCACATCCATACAAATCTTTCACATGATGTTCTACACGGTGAATACTTAGGCAATGAGGATGATAACACAAAAATGTCTCCTACAGTTCTTGCCATACACTAATTCGATTTTTAATTAAAGACACACACACACACACAACAGATAATTAATTATTATGCTATATAGTTCATAAACTTATTTGCTTTTCACTAAGTGGAAGTGGGTCATCCTAAAGGTCTTCATCCTCATCATCTTCACATTAAATAGGCTGAGGAGAAAGATGGGGTTGGTCTTACGGTCTCAGAGTGGTAGAAGGGGAGGGAGAAGAGGCGGGCCTACTCAATGTAACTTCATGGAAAGATATCAAAATTTATGGCTTTGTAGCTTGTTCATTTCTCAAGAAATATTTGTATAGGGCACCAAACCTTCTTCTACTGTTTGCTTTAGTTTCAGCGCCCATATCCTAGAAGGGTCAACATCATAAAATAAGTCAAAAACAGTCTTAAATCATTGGAACACTTCTGCCATAGGGTCCAACGTCGATGTGTTGTGTGGCACTGCTTCTTCTACATCTTCATCATCATCTGGCACTGGGTTCGGAAGAACTCACCTCCATCAAGTCGTCTTCTGCTAATTAGCTCTTGAATTTCTCTAAGTTCCAGATCTTGAAACTCTTCACCGCCACGTTTTTTTTTGTTTTGTTTTGTTTTGTTTTTACCATATCCACAATCTCTTGTAGGATTTTGTTGGTTGGCTCTGTCATACATCCTGTGAAGTTACACGCACCATTATCAAGACACCATTTTCTCCAGCAGGATTAGGCTCAGACTTGATGGTTTTCCTATAACAGCATCTTCAGTGGCATTCCTTCAATCCTTCCTGACTTGCATGATGTTCTATCAGGGTTCTCTTCCATAACATTTACAATCCTTTCCATAGAGTACCATGTGTAATAAGCCTTAAAGGTTCTTATGACCCACTGATCTAGGGACTGAATTATAGACCTTGTGCTTGGGGGTAAGAAAACCATTTCAACAACTTTCTAATCTGGGGGTGTGGGGAGTCACAATAGAACATACGTTAGTAAGGAAGAGAAGAAAGCACCAGGATTTAAAGCAGGAAGGGATAAGCTGACTACTGTTTTGTACAAATGCAGTTAGGTTATGATCAGGACTGCCCTTATCTATAAAGCTGCTAATCCCTGAGCCTTAAAAGGAAAAGATAAATACCAACTGCCATTTTGGGGGTTGCACAACAAGAAGTCCTAGACAAGAACACCTTTTCTTGATTGGTTCTCTGGATGCTTTGTCCCTGAGGTCAAGAAGTACCTTGAAGTGAAGAACTGCATTTTAAAGTTCTTTTGCTGTTGGACAATGTCTCTGGCTACCCAGATCCCCATGAGTCCAACGTGACTTTCATCTACCATAAAGATAGCAGATATCTTTTCTCCTCAATGATTTTCTTAATGGTGTCTAGAAACTTGTCTGCTGTCTCTTGGTTGACAGATGCGCTTCCCCTTTATGTTGACATTTTTAAAGCCGAACCTCTTGATCTGAAATTAAACCACTCTTTGCTGGCACTAAATTCTCCAGATTTGGATCCTTCACCTTCCTTTTGCTTTAAATTGTCATATGATGACTTCACTTTTTCTTGAATCCTGTTGCTGTCTATAGGAATGCCTTTCTTGTAGCAATCCTGTACCCACATAAAAGCTTTATTTTCAATACAAGATAAAAAGGCATTTTGTAAAAAGTGCAAAATTTTTGCTCTTGCTGGTGTACCTGCAGCAATGGCTTCATGAATTCCTTTTTTTATTTTTTTAACAATGGTCCTTACAGCGAATTCATTTATCCTGAAATGGTGGCCAACCTCAGAAGGAGACCTCAATCTATGGTACATATCAAGCATTTTGACTTTTTTCTTGTAATGTCATGACTTTTCTCTGTTTCTTCGGAGTGCTTCAAGAATCACTATTGGCACTTTGTATGGTTCCCATGGAGTTATTCAAGGTTTATAGTTTTGCACGGAACACAATGAAAAATACACGAGAATCATGAGATCCCTTTTTACTGCAGTATGCAATTCACTAAAGAGATAACTGCTCATGCGGAGATAATTAGTGTCACAGGGCATTTTGAGTGGATCCTTGCAATACTTGAGCTCACCCAATAGCACCAGGAGGTGGCTGTGAAATTATTACAGTAATACAGTATATACTATAGTTAATTTTATGCAGTTATGATTTAATGCTCATCTTACATTTCTCTTGACCGTAATGGTGCCATGTTATGGTCTGTGTGTTTCTTTAAGTTTTGATAAATTTTAAAATTTGATCCTATATTTGTCTATATTTACTAAAATTATTTTTCAATGTTTATTTATTTTTGAGTGACAGAGAGACAGAGCATGAGTAGGGAAGGGCAGCGAGAGAGGGAGACACAGAATTCAAAGCAAGCTCCAGGCTCTGAGCCGTCAGCACAGAGCCTGAGGCAGGGCTCGAACCCACGACCCGTGAGATCATGGCCTGAGCCGAAGCCCGATGCCCAACTACTGAGCCACCCAAGCACCCCATAGATGTTTTTAACATAAAAAGTTTAATTAAACTATTAAGAACTTTTATAATTTTAATTCAGAAGTTTATATCTTCTGGGCATTATAATTTTATTATATTAAGGGCTATTTACAAATATTTTTGCCTAGGGGCACCTGGGTGGCTCAGTTGGTTGAGCATCCGACTTCAGCTCAGTTCATGATCTCACAGTTTGTGGGTTTGAGCCCCACGTCAGGCTCTGTGCTGACGGCTCAGAGCCTGGAGCCTGCTTCGGATTCTGTGTCTCCCTCTCTCTGCTCTTCCCCTGCTCACATGCTGTCTCTCTCTCAAAAATAAATAAAGAATAAAAAAAATGTTTTAAAAAGCAAATATTTTTTACCTTTAGAAATAACAGATTTGCTGAATTTGCTAACTATTGCATAATGCATTATTTCTAAATAAAATAACTCCTCATTTTTGGAAATTGCATCTTGATTTGTCACAAATTGAGTAAAATAGTTCCTATCACTATAAAAGGAAACAAGAATTCTATATTCTAAAAAATTTCTATTAATTGTTCTTAAGCAATAAACTAACAAGGTGGATAAATTTGTTACAGACCAGGCTTGAGATCTCTTTTCTGTGAAAAGCAGGACAAAACTCCAAAAGAAGGGCTGAGGCACCAGATTTCCCAAATAAAAATAACCTAAGGTTGGTGACTTTACTGTACCCCTCTCTTATTTACTCCATTTTATTCTTTTTTAATCTTCTTTTTTTAAACTTTTTTAATGTTTGTTTATTTTTGAGAGAGAGAAAGCACAAGCTGAGAGGGGCAGAGAGAGAGAGAGAATCCCAAGCAGGCTTCATGCTGTCAGCAGGGACTCCAAAGTGGGATTTGAACTCACAAACCACGAGATCATGACCTGACCTGAGGGTGGACGCTTAACCAACTGAGTCATCAAGGTGCCCCTTTAATCTTCTTATTTTGACATAGTTTTAGGCTGAATGAAGAGGTGAAAAAACAGTATAAAGAATTCCCTATAATCTTTCTCCAAATTCCTCAAATGTTAACACTTTACCACATTTGCTTTTGCTTCTCTCCTCCATTTCTCTGCTGTTGAGGAAATATAATTACGAAGAAAATCTCTCAACCCAGAAAACCTTTCCACAAAGGTAGAAGAGAAAGTTTTATTGAATAAGTATTAATCCCAAAAAATTCCAGATGCTTTTCATAGGCAGTCTGCTAAGAAATTGCTTAGACAGAAAGAAATATTGTCCTTTTATATTGGTAAGCAGGTACAAGAACTTTGCAGCCCAGAGCAAGGGACCCACTCCAGTTAGACTCGTGCCCTTCCACAGAAAATGGGAGATCTCTTTCCCTAGATGATTATATTTCAGAGATGGTTCCTAGGTCTTTAAAAAAGATTATTCCTGGAGCTGAAAGCTGACAAGAGGCTTATTTAGCTTCTAAAATTTAGCTTCTATTTACTTACCTTTCAAAGATATTGAGAATACATGTACAAGTTGTCTAAAGTTCATGCTCTATGAAAAGAGAGAAGGAAAGTCACTTATTTTCAATAGGAATAATCTTCTTTTTAATTTGTATTTGCCTTTACAACACACACATATATGCTTAAAATTTTTATTCTATACCTTTTGAGAGTAAGTTCAGACATCTATATTTACTAACTTGCTTAATCCCAGAATACACAGAAAACAGTTTGTGAACTGCTAACCTATACAACTGAAAAAGCATACCTACTAACTGGAGTTCAGTATTTGTGTCTATAAATATTCAAAAGTTAATTTTTTTTCTTCCCCTCCCTTCAATGAGGACTCATGTGAAACATGGTTCAGTTCATTTGTCTTTGTGGTTTTTAGGATTTTTACCTAATCTGGTTGATTTTTAAAAATTGTGTTTGAGTGCATGAGACAATAACATGGTTCCAAAGTCAGAACTGCATCAAGGTTATGTTTAGAGAAGTGTCTTTACCCCCTCCCCACATTTCTTCCTTTCCACTTTGTTCTTTACTTATAAGTCACCAATCTTCCTAGGCTCATTTTATTCTTCATGAATTCCTTTCCACAAAAATGTGCATCTATCTATATATTTTCCTATTTCCTCTTATTTTTTTACAAAATAATAGTACACTAAAAATACTCTTTCTTACTTTGCTTTTTCACCTGACACTTGGTTTCTCCTGGACATCATTCTATATTGGTTCATAGAACCTTCCTCATTTTTTTTTTAAAGAAATGTACTTCCCTGTGTGAATATACGAGTTTTCTCATCCATTATCCAAATAAAGTCATATAAGAAATTACGTTTTCCAAAACAATTCTGGAATGAGTGATTGTGCATGTATATTTTTGTACTGTTGGGGATATATATCTTCCAAAGGGAAACTCTTATTGTATACATGTAGATTTCTATGCAATCTCTGTGTCTAACACGGGGCTCCAACTCGACTCTGATATCAAGAGCAGCATGCTCTACCAAGTAAGCCAGCCAGCCACCCCTTGTTGGGTATATCTTTAGGTTAAATTCCTGGAAGTGGGTTGCTGGACAAAAAAGATTGTAAAAATTTGATTTTTCACCAGCAGTGTAGGAGAGTGCTTGTTTTCTTAAAAATTTTTTTAAGGTTTATTTAATTTTGAGAGAGAGAGTGAGCATGAACCGGGGAGGGGCAGAGAGAGAAGGAGATACAGATCTGAATCAGGCTCCCTGCTGTCAGCACAGAGTCTGATGCGGGGCTTGAACCCACAAAACTTGAGATCATGACCTGAGTCACAGTCGGACACTCAACTGGGCCACCAGGTGCCCAGAGGAGTGCAAGTCTGATCAGTAAAAGGAAAACTTGACTTAGAATAATCTCAAGTTTTACTTCTCTGGATGTTAAAGGAATTCAAATATTTTCAAACATTAAATGCCTAAAATATAATTTGATATTTAAGGAATGAAAGATTTAAAAACTTTACCAATATTTATGTCTTATTTTCTACTTTAAAAAGTCAAACCACATGCCTGCTGTTTTGCTCTACTACGCTCCAGTAGGATAGTATCTCATTTCTTATATACTGCCAAGTCTTTGGGTTTGCTAATGATTTCTTTTCCTTTGTGAATATTTGTTTTTTACTGTTTATTTTTGAGAGAGAGACAGATACAGAATCCGAAGCAGGCTCCAGGCTCTGACCTGTCAGCCCAGAGCCCGAGGTGGGGCTTGAACTCACAAACTGCGAGATCATGACCTGAGCCAAAGTTGGAAGTTTAACCAACTGAGCCACCCAGGTAACACTTTGTGAATATTTGTATTCCTTATTAAAAATTTTGCCTGGACATCCATTTTTAGTCCCATAGAATGCTATTACAGTCCTGCTGGGAAAAGCTGCCACTTGTTTTTTGATGTATTCTTTAAATGGTAAATATTATACTGGTCCTTTTCTGTTTGTCACCTACATACATGCTTGTCTAAATTTCTTAAATTACATTTTGAAAAAATAATCACTGTTTTTTTTTTATTTTTTTAATTTACATCCAACTTAGCATCGTCATCAATGATGATTTCAGGAGTAGATTCCTTAATGCCCCTTATACATTTAGCCCATCCCCCCTCCCACAACCCCACCAGTAACCCTCTGTGTGTTCTCCATATTTAAGAGTCTCATGTTTTTGTCCCTCTCCCTGTTTTTGTATGATTTTTGCTTCCCTTCCCTTATGTTCATCTGTTTTGTATCTTCAAGTCCTCATATGAGTGAAGTCATATGATATTTGTCTTTCTCTAATTTTGCTTAACATAATACCCTCTCGTTCCATCCATGTAGTTGTGAATGAAATCTTGCCATTCTTTTTGCTTGCTGAGTAATACGCATTGTATATATATACCACATCTTCTCTATCCATTCATCCATTGATGGACATTTGGGCACTTTCCATACTTCAGCTATTGTTGATAGTGCTGCTATAAACACTGGAGTGCATGTGCCCCTTCGAAACAACACACTGCATCCCTTGGATAAATACCTAGTAGTGCAATTGCTGGGTTGTAGGGTAGTTCTATTTTTAATTTTTTGAGGAACCTCTGTAATGTTTCCTAGAGTGGCTGCACCAGTTTGCATCCCCACCAGCACCGCAAAAGAGATCCTCTTTCTCTGCATCCTTGCCAACATCTGTTGTTGCTTGAGTTGTTAATGTTAGCCATTCTGACAGATGTGAGGTGGTATCTCATTGTGGTTTTGATTTGTATTTCCCTAATGATGAGTGATGTTGAGCATTTTTTCATGTGTCAATTGGCCATCTGGATGTCTTCTTTGGAGAAGTGTCTATTCATGTCTTTTGCCCATTTCCTCACTGGATTATTTGTTTTTTGGGTGTTGAGTTTGATAAGTTTTTTATAGATTTTGGATCCTAACCCTTTATCTGATATGTCATTTGCAAATATCTTCAGTCATTCCATCAGTTGTGTTTTATGTTTTGTTGATTGTTTCCTTTGTTGTGCAGAAGCTTTTTATTTTGATGAGGTCCCAATAGTTCATTTTTGCTTTTGTTTCCCTTGCCTCTGGAGACATGTTGAGTAAGAAGTTGCTGCGGCCAAGGTCAAAGAGGTTTTTGCCTGCCTTCCCCTTGAGGATTTTGATGGTTTCCAGTCTTGCATTTAGGTCTTTCATCTGTTCTGAGTTTATTTTGTGTATGGTGTAAGAAAGTGGTCCAGGTTCATTTTTCTGCATGTCGCTGTCCAGTTTTCCCAGCACCACTTGCTGAAGAGATTGTCTTTATTCTATTGGATAGTCTTTCCTGCTTTGTCAAAGATTAGTTGGTCATACGTTTGTGGGTCCATTTCTGGGGTCTCTGTTCCATTGATCTGAGTGTCTGTTTTTGTGCCAGTACCATTCTGTCTTGATGATTACAGCTTTGTGATACAGCTTGAAGTCTGGGACTGTGATGCCTCCAGCTTTGGTTTTCTTTTTCAAGATTGCTTTGGCTATTTGGGGTATCTTCTGGTTCGATACAAATTTTAGAATTGTTTGTTCTAGCTGAAAAGAATGTTGGTGTTATTTTGATAGGTATTGCATTGAATATGTAGATTGCTTTGGGTAGTATTGACATTTTAACAATATTTGTTCTACCTTGTTGGGAAAAGCTACCACTTGTTTTTTGAAGCAATATTTGTGCTTCTTCAATTTCTTTCATAAGCTTTCTATAGTTTTCAGTGTATAGATTTTCAATTCTTTGGTTAGATTTATTCTTAGGTATTTTATGGTTGGTGCATAATCACTAAGTTTTAATACTTCATTGCTAAGTATTTGGCTAATTTTCTTATGTTCATGATCTCATTTAAATCCTCACTATAATTCTATAAAGTAGTTTATTTTTAAACATATAAAGTATGTTTATTTCTCTAAGATCAGAAAAATTAAAATACACAATTACTAAGAGTCAGAGCTGAGATTCCAAACAGGTTCTTGCTGACCTGGGGATGAGGGATTAACCACTATTCTATTATGCAGTCTTGTAAACCAGGGTTGTTGACTGAGTAAACTCCAAGTTAGCTGAGGGTGAACCTTTGTTTAAAAATCACATTTTCAAGGGCAGTAAGCTCTTCAGGAATTAAAAAGTCAGTAACCATCCTCCCCCCAAAAAAGTTAGTAAACCCCAATCTTGCATTTTTGAGTGACAGGGTAAACCAAATTTATAGGAAGTGAAAGTCGAACTAAGAAAAATTCAAAAAATTCCCCAATTCAAAGGTTTTCAACATAACATTGGGGGAACCAGGACTCTTTTCTTCTTTCTATGCTATGTACATGTTAACCAATTGTAATATGTATCTAAATTAGGCTTCATATTTATAGATATGGGATAAAAAAAATTCTAAACCAAGTATTACAAGAGTAAAATTATAAACCTTAGGAATAATTTTATCAGCAAATAAATGGCTCCTGTGTGACAATAACATCACACTGAAATAAATATGCCTCTGAATCCTCTTCCATGACTGATTCTGTTATTCTTCAATGGAGCTGAACTCAGAGTGGGCTATTTTAATCTTTCACATGGCTGCCTTCCCAGGCATGTCAAGTACTCTCAAATTTTAGATTCATCAGTCCAAATCTCTTTGCAGTAGTTATTCATTTTAGGCCTTATAAGCTAACAGAGATGTGCCTGTCACAAAATATGAATGGAAGTTCCTTTCCCTTTCTTTTTATCTACCTTTTTTACCCTCTTGTTGCAGCTGTTATTTCTGGAACCTGGATGCATTCAGGATATCAATTGCACTGATTCACCTCCTACATAAGCTGGTTTCATGCATGAAAAAGCAAAAGCCTTAAAATATTGTAAGTGGAATGAACTTACAGCAAGTATTAAATGTTTTAATTATAGATAAGGTATATATACCTGTCTTGAATCTCAAAAAAAAAAAAATCCTAAACTTTTTTTCTCATCTTTAATACAAGTTGCTCATGAAACATGATAAGCAGGAGAAAAATGCAATCTCACTTCGACAGAATAAATTAAATAGTGAATATTTTTACAGTGGATTTTACACATATAGGTCACCACAAGCCACCTCTTTGGGGCATTTAATTTTTCATTCTCATTGTTTTTAAGCCTCTTTATGTAAAAAATGATAACCTTGAAAATCCTGTAATAAGAGACATATTACTGACACTTATGCAGGAAAACTCAGAGACTATTCACTCTCAAGTATAGCTGAAATTCTGTTATCTAAACACTTCATACCATAAAATTTACATGACTGAGAATCAGGTAACTTTGAATTTAAATTTTCTTAATATCATTTATTAAAAATCTACTTAGTATGAGGAATAGCTGCATAATTATTTTTATATGCACTATATACAGATGTATTTTATGTAGTCATTATTTTAGAAACATGAAAATTTCCCTTTGAAGCAATACCTACCCTATTTTGTCCTAGGTAAGCAGAACATACACATTTCTGATTTCTCCCCCATAACTAAAAAACTGATGGACAGATTTCTGTGAGGTTATGGCTTAGTGAATAAGACAATCATATGGGAAATAACAAGTTAGAAGAAAATAAAAATTAAATAGAATACCAAATGGAACATGAGGTATTCAACTAATTTTATCAACTCATGTCTCTTTTACCTTTAGGCATCTGTTCCCTTTGAATTCCTATAGTTGTATGTAATACTTCCTTCAGATTATTTTGTCAACCTCATACAATGTCAACTTCTGACAAAGAAAAATAGGATTATTGCCAACTCCCAAGTCAGTACTAAATATTAGGCATTATGAAATGCATCTTCAGTTCCTTTTGGAAAGCAATTTCACTTAGTCCATTTTCACTAAAGTTTCAAGTTTATTATTTATTTTGAGAGAGATAACCCTAAGCAGGCTCCATGCTGCCAGCACAAAGCCCAATGCAGGGCTTGAACCCACGAAGCCACAAGATCATGACCTGAGCCAAAACCAATGATCAGATGCTTAACCAGCTGAGCCCCCAGGTGCCCCAATATCCATGATGGTTTTAAATATTTGATTTTAGTTCTTTGGAACTCATATTTATCAAGTTTTTATATATGCTGCACACATGAGTACATTAATATTCATAGGGAATTTTACAAATGCCAAAGAGGTTAGAAATTTTCTCAAATAGGCAACAAAAATATAATTGACTGATGGTTGATTGCTTCTAAACTATTGTATGTCTTTAATCCTTAGGATTGGGACAGAAAGGATGAAAATACAGTCCCAAGTGATTATCTTAATTGGGTTTCTCTAGTAGAAATCTTCTGGATTTCTGACTCCTTTCCTTTTACTTCTCCAAGACTGACTTAAGTATTTGGAGTAGAATTTTGTTTTATGGAGCCTCATTGCTTAAGAGGGGGAGCCTTAGATCTACTTAGTGCTCTTTTGTGTTTTCTCTCATTTCTATTTTGAACTAGTGGTTGGAGTGGTGGGTGCTCATGTGATTGGTTCCACCTGAGTGTCAGGGATAACTGGGCAAATGCTGAACTGCAACTGGTTCTACCTGAATGTTAGATACAGTCTACGCCTCCAACAATTTCCTACAATCTCAAAGTTTTTGCCCCACCTCTACCTAGGCTACCAAACCTCCCAGATAGATATTAAGAGTCTCCAAAATGGGACATATGGAGCCTTGTGGCTTCCTTACCTATGGTGCAGAGACGAAGAGTAATTCAGGCTCCTTTGCATAAGTGTTGACTATCAATCATTGCATGCTATTCTGGTAATAGCCCAATGATTAAGGCATCTCCTAAAGCAAGTGTGCCACAGGTAGAATATTGTCACTCCATGTTTTAATACTAACTTGGATGATTAGGATATTTCTAAGGTATCCCCACCAACTCTGGATTCAAATCCTGCAGAAACTGACATCCTACCCATTTAATGTCCTTCCTCTTTTCTCTCCTATCGACTTCTCCCTACAACCCACTAGAAACTGGTGGTTCAAGATTTAGATTTTTTTTAATTCCTCAGCATTATTTCCTTCTTTTATCTAATGCAGAAAACTTAGTTTTCATGAACAAAGAGATGTCCTTTCAATACATGGAAGAATTCAAACTATAATTTTTTTAGTATTCATTCATGATCTAGTAAATGAAAGCTAAGGAAATCCTTTCTTTATCCACTAATCTCAGATTTCAAGATGAGCTTTTACTGCAAAATTCTGCTTTAAATATCAAAACTGAATATTTACTTTTTTCCCTTAAGTATTCTTCACTTCAGCCTTTAACATTCAATCAACTGACCCCAAGGCAGAAAATTTAATTACATAAAATGTCAAAGGAGAAAAGCACATTGACATAGTTTAGAACTGTTAGAAATGGATGAGACCAACATTCATTTCTCAGGATTACAAAAATCATGTATCATAGCTTCATAATAGAGAAATCTCTTGTCAAATCCAGAAAGGGGATTTTACAAAAGTATCATGGGATCGATAGCAGTCAGAACAAATCTCTGTCCCAGTAACATTCAGACAATAAAAAACAACCAATTGCCCATGCTTTGGAAGTTTACAGGAGAAATTTAATATTTCCTCTGGTTATGACCATTAACCAATTCCAGCGACAACCATACCCAGAATATGGTTACTACTCAAAAACATTTGTTGTATGAATCAACTAAAACATTTCTTTATTCCCTGAGAGAACTATTGTTTGAAAATCTTAAATATCTAATGGAACCACATGTCCCTGTTACACAGGACTCTACCAGGTCGGCTACAACAATTGTTCTGGTAGTAATGGCAACTGCCCCTCAAAACAACACCAATGTATTGATAGTCTTCAATGATTTAATCCTTTATATCCTTATGGGTGTAAGCTTGTCAAAAAATCTAAACTCCATCAATTTCATCACAGCTAATAAATAATGACACTTCTATAGATAATATTCAAGTCATCTCTCGTCTTTGGTGATCAAAGAATAGCTGTAATTGAATTTTACTCTTACCTAATTTTTGTTTTCCATTATAATTAACCCATTTTGAGAGTTTAAGAGATGATTCATTACTGAATTATCTGTTCATAAATGATGAAGTTTTATTGAAAATAGGTTTCTTTTCCTAGGGATAGTTACATGTTCCTACTCCAAGAACTATCCATTCACTGGAAAATATTAGCTAAAACTACATCTGATTGTTATTTTGTGTATCATAATCAAATCTATACAAAGAACTATACTTGGGAATTACGAACATACTTACCATACTCTATTAAAGTCCTCAACTTTCTGAAGGATTATAAATAAAAAGGCCTTATCAAAAGTCAGTATTAAATTTGCAAGACTATTTTAATGTGTTATAGAAAGCTAATGGTTTAAGGGGGCTTCTAGTCCAATTTAATTCAAAGTTTCAGGTACAAGGGGTGATATATTTAACTCAGCCTATTGTAAACAATTTTCAAAATACTTAAGCTACTTCAAATACTAATGCTACTTAGCATTCATACTGAAAATTTTGTGCATATCATCAGGGATATCTTGAGGCCAATATCATAGGAGAATGATGAATAAGGCTTTTGAGTTCACTTATTCAATGTGCCACACTGTAGTTAACACAAATAGTAATGTTGATTTAAGATATGTCTATTCAGAATTTACTGCAGGCTTATTATATACAAATAAGAATGCATTATAGATGATGTTATTTTTTACATCTTCATGTTAATTTTACCCTAAAATGTTTAATATTTCCTGGGCAACAGAGATATTTGACCTTTAATTAAGATTAAGGGTTTTAGATTGTAAAAGTATAAAAAGATCCAGAGGGAAAATAAGGTAGTACAGCATTGCTATTTTGGAGACTATTTCTTTGCAAACATGTAATATCAAATTAACAGATTTTTTTAATCTATACTTTTTGAAAATCAGAACCATCCTACAGTAGTTGATAAAGGTTTAACTGACCTCTCTCTGTTGATAGACAGACACACACACACACACACACACACCCTGTGAGGCTGGCTTCATCTCTATGCAAGATTGTACAGGTGGAGAGTGGCTTATCTAGATAGACACTGAACCTAGGATTTTTGGCTCCAAAGTCTTAAAACCATCACCCTCTTCTACCTAGATCATCTTCAGTTTTATTGTTTCTATCTCCACAACCAGGAAATAAATACAAATCTCATGCAATTATGTCAGCTCTTTCCTAATATATACTGATATATTTTATGTTATTTGTCATAGTTTGTAGATTTTAATAGCTACTTGTACATATGAATCTCTCCTAGCAAACAATACTCTATACATGTGGCACATACCAGGTGTTATGGATGACACAAAGAAGGAACAGGCACAAGCTTTGTATAAATGATACACAAACGTATTTTCTGAACGAACTGATCATTTACTGAATATCTTAGCACACTTTTTCTCAATGTGTTAAATGGGATCATGGCTATTTTTTGAGACAAGCTCCTGTTCCATCCCAATTATTCCTTTAGTATAAACCTGGACACAAGAAGGTTGAGTACATATGAAGCCTGTATCCTAGTGAGGCTTATTTACTTTCATGAAAGTCTATCAGCACTTTTCTATGCTCAGTTGTACATCAAACCCATGGGTACCCTTCCCTGGCAACATAGCAAAACTGCACTTCATATTCTTGACATAAAATATAGCCTTGATCTTTCTGATAATCATTTTTTCTTAAAGCTTGGTTACACGAAATGAGGGGCGCCTGGTGATTTAATCAGTTAAGCATCCGACTTTGGCTCAGGTCATGATCTCACGGTTTGTGGGTTCAAGGCCCACATCGGGGTGTGTGCTGACAGCTCAGAACCTGGAGCCTGCTTCACATTCTGTGTCTCCCCTCTCTCTGCCCCTCCCCTGCTCATGCTCTGCCTCTCAATAATAAGTAAACGTTAAAAAAATTTTTTTAAAAAGAAAGAAATGATACATATGCCAGACATAGATACATTCTTTTCTTGCCCCTTATTAAGAGAATTTTGCTTTTTCTATGGTTCAGCCATACATTTTGTTTACAGTCGCCACCATCTCAAACTTTCTTGCTTCTAGCAGTAGGCATGTGACTTAGTTCAAGTGACTGAAATGTAATAAGAGGAATTATATAACAGGTGGGTCTCTTGGAAATTTTTTTCAAAAGGACAGAATAAGACTGCATCTTTCTTCATTCTTCTTCCTGCTTAAAATAGGATACATTGAAGGTACAGGAAAAATTTTGTGACTGAATGGGCTAAAGGCACATGCTAAAGATTTCACAGCAACAAGATAGGATGCCTGGGTCCTCCATGATGCTGAGGAACTGCTTTGTCTTTTCTCCCTCACACTTTGTTACAGGAGTAGTACCCCTCATCTAAGCCCATGATGTTAAGTGTTCCACACTTCCAGCTGAATAGAATTCTAACTCACACAATATTCATGAAAGACTGCTTAAAGCCATGTTTAAGGCAACCTGTGGTCCATAGAATACCTTTAAATAAATACTGGGATCTGCAAGGTAATAAGGACCTAATGTGACTTAACCATAGAAGCTCCAAAATTAAGGGATTTGCATTTTGTTAGATTTTATCCTTAGATCAAACTAGATAATCAGAAAGCTGCTTAGATAGATAACATTGTTTTCTTGCCTTGTAAAATTTTACTCACTGATTTGCTTTCCTTCTTTGTTTATGCCACCAGGAAGTACAATACTTAATACATAATCACTTCTAATGACTATGGACTCCGGGACTTGATGAGATCTATTTTATATACTAATTGTAACTCTAACTTTATACTATCATCTTAACTTTATACTATCATCTTAATTTTATTTGTGGTCATATTTTCTCAGTTTTTATATTGGTCTATTATTATATAGGCTTATACACAGTTTCATTTATAGAGTAAGGCTGGTTATACAAAGTATCCTCTATACCACAGGCCATCCCGAACAAGTGAGCAGGAGTCTTTATTACTTCCAGCAGTAGACTGGTGTTTGGATGGCAAAACTATTCTCTGTAATAGCCCCACAAATTGCACAAATAATAGCATTCTTTCCCCTTTCTGGTCTATCGATAGTGAACTGCACAAATTCTAATAATTTGTTAAAGAAATGGTCTTTGTTTTTTGAGCACTCCCTCTCCATGTTAAAGACCTCAACACTATCTCAGAAAAAGTGTTCATTTCACTCCACATACAGTATCCTAATAATTATGTATGCAGATTAGGAAATCCAAACCAACAATTACTTTTACCTTTAAGCGAACTTTCTGAATTGCTTCAACAACAGTTTCCAAATGTTTCAGGCATTTTTCCATGACTGAACTAAAAATAATCAAGCCATCAATACATGTTATTGCGAAAGATCTCATTCTAGGCCACAAATAATCCATCATTTACTTGAAACAATATTATTTTTTAAACACCCTTGAATTAGCTCAACAGACTTTTCCAGAATATACCAGTTTATGGTCAGAACATGAAATAAGCTTTGTGCAAAATGATTTTTATCTACTTTTTTACTCAATAGGAAAATTCCACAATTAATATAATCCTCCATTAAATTAATTACAATAAATTGACACTTTAAAGATAAACAGCAAAATATCTTTTTTCTCCAGAAACTCCTTAACATACAAAAGCAAATATACTTGTTATTAATAATTTTAAAAGCAATATTTTAAAATAAAATCAAAATTCATGAATTATTATGGATAGGTAAGTGGTTACTATTCTCCCTTTTTTAAAATTCAGTACCAGTTTCCAGAATATTCCATTATTGAAAAATGAGAAAATATCAGGGAAACACAGATATTTAGAGAGAATATTCCATGAAAATGGCAGTGGCAAATCTTAAACAATTCTCAAATTTCAAGAGTTTAATCTTTTTTTTCACACCCCAAGTATTTTATTAGTTTTAGTACTACTTTTACAAGTTAAAAAAACAAAAACAAACAAACAAAAAAAAAAACAGCCCCCAAGTTCTATTAGCTTGTGTCTTCTCAGCATAGAAATTCTAATAGAAGATTAGGCTTGAAAACAGCATTTATTTTCCTATAATCAGTTAAGGCCACCTGAACATCACTATTGCCTCTGCACATTAGAACAGAACACCCAGGATTTTTTACACACCTGTGCATCCCAAAGTGAGCAGAGAGGACCTCAGTGTGGGCAGTGGATCCAAGGGAATGGGTGAACCTGTCCTACCCCAGTTTAACACAATCAGGAAAAGGGGAATGGAGAGGGTAAAAAACTGGATGGATGCCATTGGAAGGTAGAGAATTTGCAGAGGTCCAGCCTGCCTGACAGGGGAATCCAGCATGCCATCAGTGAGAAATAAAGACAAGTTTTGAGGCAAGGGAGACAGAACTTGCCAAGTCAGCATTGAGCTTTTGGTAGCATAAAAGGCTACCTCTCCAACAGAGGAGATGGAAAGCAAAAAGTGACAAGTGACTACCTAGTTGCCCCAGTTGATTGAGTCACAGGTTAAGGGATCCATTTCTCGCCAGCAGCACCTGAATTGCTAAGGAAAGATCTCTGGGAGGAAAGTGAAAGAGGCAGACAAGTTTATCAAAGGGCACTGAATGAACATAGGTCCTGATGTTTGTTTCAAGATTTCAGCAGGCGATCTCTCATGAACCTCTGGGAGTGCCTCACTTGAATATCCCCCTACTGGGCAAGTGGGCACCCCCCAAAGCCCCAGATGCTAAGTACACATCTTTCCCACCTCTGCAACTAGCTCTTGCAGAAGGAGAAATCACAAACTTGAGTAATAGTCACCTTCTAGTATGCAAAAGAAAGGATTCTAATTGCCAGACTGTTGAATTATAAGAGACAAAGTAAACATAAATCCTTACCCCAGGAAGGTCTTTGTTACTTTACATGTGAATCGTTAGACATGAAAAATCAAGGAAATAGGTGTCACAAAAAAAGAAAATAATTCTCCAATAACTTAACTCAAAGGCATAGAATATTGCAATCTAACTGATAAAGAATTCAAAATAGCTGTTTTAAAGAAATTCTGTAAATTACCAAAAAACTCAGAAATAATACTGGTAAAGTCCTCCTTCTGTTGATTAAAGAGACTTAAATTATTAAAAAGAACCAAACAGAATTCTGGAGCTGGAGAATACATTGGCAGCATTGGTAACAGGGCAGACCAGATAGAAAAAAGAATATGTGACTTCAAGGATAGAAATATAAAAATAATTCAGTTCAGAGAAGAGAACAGTTTAAAAAAAACTGTTCATTTAGAAAGCTATCAAATTCATTTAGGAACTCAAATGCAAGAATCATCAGTGTACTAGAAGAGAGGGAGAAGGGAGCAGAGAGTTTAAAGAAGTAACAGCCAAGCATTTTTTTTCTTTTTTTTTTTTTTCTTTTTGAGACAGAGAGAGACAGAGCATGATCAGGGGAGGGGCAGAGAGAGAGGGAGACACAGAATCTGAAGCAGGCTCCAGGGTCTGAGCTGTCAGCACAGAGCCCGACGCGGGGCTCAAACTCACGGACTGTGAGATCATGACCTGAGCCGAAGTCGGAAGCTCAACCGACTGAGCCACCCAGGCACCCCCAGCCAAGCATTTCTTAAACCTTGGGAAGGAACTGTACATAAAGTCCACAAAGTTAATACAACACCCTATTATTATAATTCAAAAAGACCTTCTCTAAGACCTAGTAAAATAAAGCTGTCAAAAATAAAGAAACTTAAAGGCAGTCAGAGGAAAAAGGAAATCTACAAAGGAACCCCCATTAGGCTATTAGCAGATTTCTCAGCAGAAACTCTATAGGCCAGAAGATAATGGAATGGCATATTCAAAGTATTGAAAAATAAAAATTGCCAGCCAAGAATGCTTTATCTGTCAAAGTTATCCTTCAAGTACAAAGAAATAAGGCTATCCTAGACAAAAGCTGAGGGAGTTCACCACTATTAGAACTGCCTTGGGGCGCCTGGGTGGCGCAGTCGGTTAAGCGTCCGACTTCAGCCAGGTCACGATCTCGCCGTCGGTGAGTTCGAGCCCCGCATCAGGCTCTGGGCTGATGGCTCGGAGCCTGGAGTCTGTTTCCGATTCTGTGTCTCCCTCTCTCTCTGCCCCTCGCCCGTTCATGCTCTGTCTCTCTCTGTCCCCAAAAAAATAAATAAATAAACGTTGAAAAAAAAATTAAAAAAAAAAAGAACTGCCTTGCAAGAAATGCTAAAAGGAATTCTTCATGCTGAAATTAAAAGATGTCAGGCAAAATGTGGACATAATGCGAGTGTCTATCCATAGATGAATGGATAAAGAAGAAGTAGTATGTATATATGAAGAAATATTACTCAAGCATAAAAAAAGACTGAAATCTTGCCATTTGCAATGACATGGAGGAATCTAGAGGATATAATGCTAAGTAAAGTAAATCAGAAAAATGTGGAACTTAAGCCAAACAAATGAACAAACTAAAAATGAAACAAACCAAAAAACAGACTTTTAGATACATAGAACTAATTGGTGGCTACCAGAGGGGAGGTAGTTGGGTGGATGCGTGAAATAGGTGAAGAGGATTAAGAGTACACTTATCAGGATACCTGGGATAGAGCTCAGTCAGTTAGGTGTCCGACTTCAACTCAGGTCATGATTTCACAGTTGGTGAGTTCAAGGCCCAAGTCGGGCTCTGTGCTGACAGTTCAAAATCTGCTTCCAATTTTGTGTCTCCCTCTCTCTGCCTCTGCCCCCACTCTCACTCTTTCTCTCAAAAATAAATAAAAACATTTTAAAAACTACACTTATCATGATGAGCACTAAGTAATGTATAGAATTGTTGAATCACCATATTGTGCTCCTGAAACTAATGTAATGCTTTACCTTAATTACATTGGAATTAAAGAAAAAAGATGCTAATCAGGGACACGGAAACATACGGAAGTATACAACATTCTGGTAAAAGTGAAAAATAGAATTAGAAAACTGGAACTTTACTAGAAAGGTGTGTTAACAAATTATAGTATATAGGTTAAAGGGAAAGAGCATTAAAAATGACTATAGCTACTATAATTTGTTAATGAATTCACAGCATAAAAAGAGGTAAATTGTGACATCAAAGTTGACATAAAAGTTGAGGAGCAAAAGGGCAGAGATTTTATTGGCAAATGAAGATAAGTTGCTATCAGCATATAATGGACTTTTTATCTATGAGATCTTTATGTAAGCCTCATGGCAACTGTAAAGCAAAAATCTAGAGTAGTTCGGGAGACATAAAAAAAGTATTCTTATGGAAAACCACCAACTTACAAAGATAGTTAGAAACAGAGGGAAAGGAAACATTGGAGATACAAACAACCAGGAAGCAAATGACAAGAAGGTGGCAGAAAGTCCTTAGATATCAATAATCACTCTAGATGTAAATGGAAAGTAAAATGGTTGTTACTAGAGGATAGGGGTTAGGCGGATAGGACACATGTTGTTGAAGGTACAAACTTTCAACAAATAGTAAATAAATCCTAGAGATCCAGTGTGCAGTATAGTAAATATAGACAACAATATTGTATTATAATCATCAAACATGCTAAGAGACTAGAGCTTACTGATTCTTACCACTAAGATGAAAAGATAATTATGTAATGTAATAGAGGTGCTAATTATCTCTACAATAGCAATCATAACAATCTATAAATGTATCAGATTAACATGTTGTACACTTTAAATTTATATACTGTTGTATGTCAAATATATTTCAGTAATAAAGTTCTTGGTCTTATGTGAATTAAAAAAAACATTTAGCTCTGATTTTGCATGTGTAAATTTCATTTTTAATTTTTAACAAAGTCTAAGTAAAAGTTATTCACACAACATTACCATCCAACAGACTTTGTATACAGAATTTTACATTTTTTCCTTCCTTTAAATTTTAGCATGAGTAGTCAACAGATAACTAATACTTATTTCTAATGTTGCAAAATCTTTAGGGTGTAAATTTACAACATGGCCTCAGAATTATTAGATATTTAGAAGTAGAATTATTTCAAGTTAATAATTTTTTATATATATAAGAACTCCAAGAATAGTAATTTCTAATGACATATCAAGTCTTTTTTCCTCCTTTAGGTAAGGAATGAGAACAGAATCATTGTGTCATGTTATCCACTTCAATATCTTCCTCCTACACATTAAAATGTCTCAGTAGTATTCTGGGTAAATACATTATAGCTTATGATTAGAAACCATTAATTAAATTTGATAATTAATTTTTGGGGTTTGTGTGTGTGGATTAAAAGGTTGCTGACAATTTATTACTTCTCTAAGTAATTGGTGATGTAGTTTGGTTTAAGTTGCCCATTTTCCTATTTTTTTCTATTGGTGCCATCTGTTCTTTTTCACTTATTTTTCCTTTATTCTACCTTCTAGTATTACTTATTAATCCATATAGTCTTTTATATTCCACTCTGTCTTTTCTATTGGCTTTACAGCAATACTTTAAAAATAATTTGTAATTGGTAACTCTAGAGATTTCATCATATATCCTTATTATAGTCCAATTTGAGTTACTATTTTACCATTTAACACATAGAAAGGTACCTTGCGATAGTATATTCCTATTTTTTTACCCACTGCCCTTCATGCCATTGGTGTCCTACTTTTTACTTTTTCCAGTCAGACCAGGAAAAAAAAAGCGAAGATAGCTTAAGGGACTAATGAGACATCAAGCAGACCAACATTTGCATTATAGGAGTCCTAGAAGGAGAACAGAGTCAGAAAGGGGCAGAAAATTTATTTAATGAAATAGTAGCTAAGAACTCCCTTAATGTAAAGAAAGAAACAAACATCCAGATCCAGGAATCCCAGAGAGTTCCATAAAAAGTTGAACCAAATTAGACCCACAGCAAGACACATTATAATTAAAAAGTAAAAAATTAAAGAGGTAATCTTAAAAACAGCAAGGGAAAAACTATTTTTTAGCAGAAAATTTGTGGGCAGAAAGGACTGGCATGATTTATTTAAAATGCTGAAAGAAAAAACACCGCCAACCAAGAACAGTCTACTCAGCAAAGTTGTCCTTCAGAATTAAAGGAGAGAGAACAGGTTTTCCAGACAAGCAGAAGCTAAAGGAGTTGCTCACTGGAATGGCTTTAAAAGAAATGACAAAGAGACTTCTAAAAGCAGATATGAAAGGGCACTAATTAGTAACAGGAAAACATATGACAGTACAGTAAAACCTTAGATTGCATTTAACTTGTTCTGTAAGTGTTCTGCAAGACTAGCAAATACTTCTAATAAATTTTAACTTGATAAACAAGCAATTTCTTGCAATACGAGTAGTACATGATGCTGAACATCACATGATCACCACTGAACCAATGGATCTTCTCTCTCTCTCTCTGGGATTGTAGGTAATCATCTCCCATACTCAAATGTTTGGTCTCAGGCCATGATGTTTGGCAGAAATCAGTGATTTTTCAGAACGTCAGAAGGCGCCCACAACTGGCACTAGTGTATTTTTTGTCACTTCAAACCACCTATGGATGGTCTTTTGCTTTTCCATGCAAGAGTAAGCTTAGGAATGCTTTGTTTCATTCTTGGTCAGGCTACCTCTGCTGCCTTATTGCCAGTGACATTAAATATATGAATAAAGTTTGTTAGTATATATTGTAGCCAACATCTGTGCAAGTGTATATAATGGCCCCTATGCAGAAAAAAACTGAAAAGGGGGCGCCTGGGTGGCATAGTCGGTTAAGCGTCCGACTTCAGCCAGCTCACGATCTCGCGGTCCGTGAGTTCGAGCCCCGCGTCAGGCTCTGGGCTGATGGCTCAGAGCCTGGAGTCTGTTTCCGTTTCTGTGTCTCCCTCTCTCTCTGCCCCTCGCCCGTTCATGCTCTGTCTCTCTCTGTCCCAAAAATAAATAAACGTTGAAAAAAAAAATTAAAAAAAAAACTGAAAAGAAAGGTGATAAGGAGAGGATTATGGTGGAAGGTAAGAAGGAAATCATTTAGAAGTACGAAAGAGTATGTGAGTAGCCAAAATTGAGAGTTTTTATAAGAAGTCTGTATGTGCATCTCTTCTGCAGAGAGGAGAAGAAAAAGGCAGAAGAATCCCTCACTTCAAATGAGATTAGGGAGATGTGTAAAATGTGCACAACAGTGAAAAATTTTATAGAAAAGCACCACCTGAATAAGGCTGTAGCAGTGTGAATGATGAATCTGTTAAACAACAATGCAGTGTCACATTTCCACGAAGTCCTCAACAGGAAGCGAAAGCAAGCATCATTGGATAGGCTCCTTGTTAAAGTTGCACAAAAAGAAAAAGATTCCATTGAGCCAATAGGTAGCAGTGATTCTATTAATGATAATGAAAGTTGTCCTACACAATAAAACTCCCTTGTCTCTCTTACCAGCCACAAAAGTTTTCAAAGATAAGTGCAGATTAACTTGTATGTGTTTCTTTATATTTTCTTTATTATTTAGTATTAAAATATTGGAATCATTTTATATGAATATTTTTGCGTTGTGGAATGAATCATGTTTCCACTATTTCTTATTAGAGAATTCACTTTGATGTGCTTTGGATTAAAAAAACATTCCCAGAATGAATTATGCTCATAAACCAAAATTTTACTATATAATCTTATGGGTAACAGGAAATATATAATAAAATTTGGAATAATGTAATGTTGTAAAGGTAATGGCTAGTCACTTATAAAGCTAACATAAAGGGTAGACAATCAAAGTAGTAAAAATAAGTAAACTACAATAATTTGTTAAGAGCTACACGATATGAAAGCTATAAACTATAACATCAATGACATAAATTTTGGGTGTAAGTGGTTAAAAAAGTAGAACTTTAGAATATATTCAAACTTAAGGTGTTATCAACTTAAAATGGACTATTATAAATATGTTGTTCTGTGTAACCCTTGTGGTCACCACAAAGCAAAAACCTATAGTATCCACACAAAAGAATGTAAGCAGAACTCTAAAGAAAGTCATCAAATCACAAGAAAAGAGGGTAAGAGAAAATTAACAGAAGGCCTACAAAACAGAACATCATTAACAAAATGTCAATAAGTGCATACCTATCAAAAACCACATTAAATGTAAATGGACTAAATTCTTCAATAAAAAAACATAGTGGTTGAATGGATTTAAGAAAAGAAAGACTCATATGCTGCCTAAAATAGACTCACTTCAGATGTAAGGAATTATATAGGCTGAAAATGAAGGGATGGAAAAAAGATATTCAATGTAAATGTAAACCAACAGAAAGCTTTGGTAGCTATACTTATATCAGAAAAAAAATAAACCTTAAGACAAAAAATGCAATGAGAGACCAAGGCAATTATATAATAATAAAGGGGTTAATCCAACAAGAGGTTATAATATTTATAAGTATTTATGTATCCAATATAGGAGAACTTAAATATATAAAACAAATATTAACAGACCTAAAGGGAGACATAGGCAGCAATACAATAATAGAGAACTTCAATACCCAACTTTTACCAATGAAGAGATCATTGAGACAAAAAACCAGTACAAAAACATTGGCTTTAAAAAACACTTTAGACCAGATGGTCTTAACAGATATATATAGAACATTCCATCCAAAAGCAATACAATACACATTCTTCTCAAGTGAACATGGAAAATTCTCCAGGATAAACCAGATATTAATCTGCCAAGCAAGTATTAACAATTGGAGATTGAAATTATATTAAGGATCTTTCCTGACCACATGTTTTAAAAATATAAATTAATTACAAGGAGAATATTGGAAAAATTTAAATGTTAAAATTTAAAATGTTAAATGTTAAATTTTAAAATGTTAAAAACAACATGCTACTGAACAACCAATAAGTCAAAGAATCAAAAGAGATATTAAAAAACTACCTTGAGCAAAATAAAATGGAAAAAACAAAACCATGGGATATAGCACAAGCAGTTCTAATGGGTAAGTTCATTGCAATAAATGGCTATATCAGAAAACAAGAAAAATCTTAAATGTACAACCTTACTTTATACCTCTAACTAGAAAAGAACAAAGTTAACAGAAGGAAAGAAATAAAGAACAGCATAAGGAAAATAGGAAATAAGGAAATAAGGAAATAGAAACTGCAAAAACAATAGAAAAGATCAATGAAACTAAAAGCTGTTTTTTTTACATATAGACAAAATAGGCAAACCTTTACTTAAGACTTATCAAGAAAAAAAAACATTACAGCAGAAACAACAGATACACAAATGATCATGAGACTACTATCTATTGTATACTAGTAAGTTGGACAACTTAGAAGAAATGGATAAATTCCTAGTAAAATACAACCTACCAAGACAATGAGGAAGAAAAAATATATATAAATTGAGGAGTGCCTGGGGGCTCAGTCAGTTAAGCATCTGACTTCAGTTCAGGTCATGATCTCACAGTCGATGAGTTCAAGCCCCACTTCAGGCTCTGTGCTGACAGATCAGAGCCTGGAGCCTGCTTCAGATTCTGTTTCTCCCTCCCTTACTGCCACTCCCCTGCTCATGCTCTGTCTCTCTCTCTCAAAAAATAAATAAATGCTAAAAAAATTTTTTTTAAGAAAATATAAATTGATTACTAGTATGGAGATTGAATTGGTAATCAAAAACCTACTAACAAAGAAAAATGTAGGACCAGATGGCTTCACTGGTAAATTCTACCAAACATTTAAAGAAGAATTAATAACAATTCATCTCAGACCCTTTCAAAAAATAGAACATTTCTGAACTCATTTTATAAATAGAACATTTTTAAGTGACACTGTTTAGAATCAGCATTCATGGGTTTTTTTTAATTTTTTATTGTTTTTTTTTTTACTTTATTTTCAGAGAGAGAGAGGGAAAGAAAGAATCCCAAGCAGGCTCTGCATCATCAGAGCAGAGCCCAATGTGGGCTCAAATTCACAAACTATAAGATCATGACCTGATCCAGTGCCTTACCAGGCACTCCAGAAGAGAACATTTCTGAGCCAGAATTACCCTGATACCAAAACCAGACAAGGACACTACAAGTAAAGAAAATTATAGGTCAATATCCTTTATGACCACTGGTACAGAAATCCTCAAGAAAATATGAGCAAACTGATTTCAACAGAACATTAAAAGGATAATACACCATGATCAAGTGGTATTTATTCCAGGAATGGAAAGGTGTTTTTATATTTGAAAATCAATGTGATGCACTATATTAAAAAAAATGAAGGATAAAATATTATCATCTGAAGAGATACACAAGAACATTTGACAAAACTCTACATCCATAAAAACTATCAACAAAGCAAGTACAGGGAGTACACACTTCAACTTAATAAGGGCCATAGAAGACAAACCCATAACTAATAATATACTCAATGGTGAAAGGCTAAAAGCTATTCCCTTGAGGTCAGAAATAAGGATGCCACCTTTGCCACTTTTATTCAACTTATTATCAGAAGTCCTAGCTAGAGCAATTAGGCAAAAAAGAGAAATAAAAATCATCCAAATAACAAAGGAGAAAGTACAACTATGTGCAGATGACATGATGTTATATATAGAAAACCCTAAAGACTCCACCTGTTAGAACTAATAACAATCAGCAAAGTTACTGGATAGAAAATCAACATACAGAAGCCAGTTGGTTTCTATAATCATCTATCAAAAAGATAAATTAAGAAAATCCCATTTAGGGGCATGTGGGTGGCTCAATCGGTCAAGCATCCAACTTCAGCTCAGGTCATGATCTTGAGATTTGTGGGTTCAAGTCCCACATCAGGCTCTGTGTTGACAGCTCAGAGCCTACAGCTGCTTCAAATTCTGTCTCCCTCTCTCTCTGCCCCTCCCCTGCTCACGCTCTCTTTCTCTCTCTCAAAAATAAAACATTAAAAATTTTTAAAAAATAAAATAATCCCATTTACATTTGCAACAAAAAGAATACCTAGAAATAAATTTAACCAAGGTGAAAGTCATGTACACGGAAAACTGTAAGAAACTGATGTTAGAAATTGAAGACACAAATAAGTGGAAAGATTTTCCATGCTTGTATATTGGAAGAATTAGTATTGTTAAAATGTCCATCTTACCCAAAGCAATCTACAGGTTGAATGCAATTCCTACCAAATTCCAATAGCATTTTTCACAGAAATTGAAAAATCCAGGAATGAAAAATATATAACAGATGCAAAGACCACGAAGAGCTTGGCATGTTTAAGTAAGAAAAAAAAAAGTCCCAGTACTCAGTCGCAGTACCTTGGTTATGCTCTTTCTGGAACCCAGAAAAAGAAGAGATTGGTACAATACAACAGGTGGAAGGTAGATTACGTAGAGTCTTATAGGCCAAAGCAAAATTTGGGTTTGATCCTAAATATAGTAAGTCATTACAGGTTTCTTTCATTTTATGTTTTTGTTTTAGCAGAGAGCTATGATCTTATTTCAGCTTTTAAAAGATAATTTTAGGGGCACCTGAGTGTCTGAGTCAGTTAATCTTCTGACTCTTGATCTCAGCTCAGGTCATGATCTCACAATTGGTGAGATCTATCTGTGCTGACCGCATGGAGCCTGCCTAGGATTCATTCTCTCCCTCCCTCCCTCCCTCCTTCCCTCCCTCTCTTCTCTTTCTCCACCGTCTCTCTGAAAATAAACAAAAAAGCATTTTTTAAAAGAGATAATTTTAGGTTCAGCCTACAAAGAATGTTTTGTAAGAAAACAAGCATGGGGATAGAGATACCAGAGTTCAGTTTACAGACAATATGGATTTGGACTAGCATAATGACAGTGAAGATGGAAAGAAGTGAGCCAATTTAAGACACAGTTTAGAGATAAAACAATCATGATCTATTAGTAAATTAAATATGGGCACAAAGCCAATAGAAATAAAGAAAAATCCAGGGTGTTTGACTTGGAAGATAAGTCCTAGAACATTACAGTGCATTACAATATAGTTGTCAAGATGCTACATTTCTTTCCACTAATTATATCATGCAGACATTTTCCTGACAGTGCAGAGACAATAAAATACAATGTAAAGGAGCAATTAATTATGAGTCAGAAGACTTTGGTAGTGTACTTGCTGTACAAGACTTTCTCTCAAACCAAAAGTTATAAAAATAACTCTAAAATGATTCTGAGAATTAAATGAGATACCATCAGCAAAAATAATCAGTATAATGCCTAGCACATATTATTTATTCAGTGTGTTACTTAAATCTGAATATAGACACATATTCAGAAAAAATTCATATTTTATTTTTTTTAGTTTATTTATTTTGAGATTAAGAAAGAGGGGGAGACAGAGAATCCCAAGCAGATTCCACAGTCAGCACATAGCCCAGTGAGGCTCTCGAACCCACAAACTGTGAGATCATGCCCTGACCTTAAACCAAGAGGCTGACACTCAACCAACTGAGTCACCCAGGTGCCCCATCTTTTTATTAAAGGGTTCTTCAGATATTAATCTTGTCAAGTTTAACATCAATCAAATTTATTTATGCTTAAAGACAATGACTTGTAGTTATTACCAGTATATTTTCTAAAATATGTCACAAACTAAACTATCAAAAGAGGGTATAAGGAAGGCATTGAATAACATGATATGAGTTTTTTTTGTTTTTTTTTTTTTTTAGGAGTAAACTCCATCTCAAGTCTTCCTTATGCTTTATACAAGACAAATCTCTCTGAACTGAGGTTTTCATAATGGTAGCAGATGAGCAGAAATTGAATAGATGGTCTTTTGAGTCATATTTATGTCAAAACTCTAGGATAGAATATGCTACATTTCTTGCTGATAATAGTTAATCAGATGATGGGATTATATACAGAAAAATCCTTTGTCAATTCTAAAGTATTAATTCCTCTTGCAAATATTTATTGAACATTTGCTATGTCCCTTGCCAACCATCTACATCTTAGAGCTAACAGTCCAGTGGTAGGTAAATAATCAGTAATCGAATTAATGAATCAAAAAATAAAACACATGTAATATTTGGATTAATGAATCAAAAAACACAAGACAATTATTAAGGGCCAAAGAGGAAATAAACCAGAAGATGTTAGAAATGGACAGTAACTAGGACTGAGTGTGTTACTTAAGACAACGTAGGCCCTACTAAGGAAATATCATTGCAACTGGAACTTGATAGATAAAAGTAACTCACCCTTGTTGCAATAAAATGGTAGAGTTCCAAAGATACATAAAAATAAATACAAATGCCTAAACTAACATACCGTAGATTGTTGGAGGAAAATAAGTATTCTAAAATGGACAGAGAAAATAAACTCAAAATGGATGAAAGACCTAAATGTAAGACAGGAAGTATTCAAAATCCTTGAGGAGAAAGCACACAAAAGCCTCTTTGACCTTGGCCACAGCAACTTCTTAAACAACACATCTCTAGAGGCAAGGGAAACAAAAGCAAAAATGGACTATTGGGACCTCATCAAAATAAAAATCTTCTGCACAGTGAAAGAGACAATCAGCAAAACTAAAAGGCAACTGATGGAATGGGAGAAGATACTTGGAAAGACATATCAGATAAAGGGTTAGTATCCAAAAAACAAATAATCCAGTAAAGAAATGGGCAAACGACATGGATAGACACTTCTACAAAGATGACATACAGATGGCCTACTGACACATGAAGAAATGTTCAACATCACTCATCATCAGGAAAATAACAGGTCAAACCACAATGAGATGCCACCTCACACCTGTCAGAATGGCTAACATTCACAACTCAGGCAACAACAGGTGTTGGTGAGGATGCGGAGAAAGAGGATCTCTTTCACACTGCTGGTAGGAATGCAAGCTGGTGCAGCCACTCTGGAAAACAGTATGGAGGTTCCTCAAAAAATTAAAAATAGAACTATCCTATGATGCAGCAATTGCACTACTAGGTATTTATCCAAGGGATGCAGGTATGCTGTTTCGAAGGGGCACATGCATCCCAATGCTTATAGCAGCCCTATAAACAATAGCCAAAGTATGGAGACAGCCCAAATGTCCATCAATGGATGAATGGATAGAGAAGATGTGGTATATATATATATGATGGAGTATTACTCGGCAATCAAAAAGAATTGCAAGATTGCATTCACAACTACAGGGATGGAACTAGAGGGTATTATGCTAAGCAAAATTAGAGAAAAACAAATATATGACTTCATTCATTGAGGACTTTAAGATACAAAACAAATGAACATAAGGGAAGGGAAGCAAAATTCATATAAAACCAGGGAGAGGGACAAAACCATAAGAGACTCTTAAATATGGAGAACACACAGAGTTACGGGAGGGGTTTTGGGGGAGGGATGGGCTAAATGTGTAAGGGGCATTAAAGAATCTATTCCTGAAATCAAGTTAGTTAGCATATAGTGCAACAATGGATGTAAATTAAAGAAATAAATTTAAAAAATAAAAATAAAATGGACAGAGAAGAAGAAACAGGGTAGAGAATAATATAAGAATGGTAAGATGGCAGGCAGAGGCCACATTACTTATGACTGCATAGGCTATGGAAAGTCATTTGGATGTTTTTAAAGCATGACAGAAAATGATTGGAATATTTTAAACCATAGAACTACATATTTTGAAATAACCAATTGGTACAAATGCAAGATTAGAGACAAATAGATTATTTGCAAGGCTGGCAATCATGGACATACTAATCAGAGAAGATGAGAAACAATAAAAATTAGGAAACGTATTGAAATTAAAGTAGACAGGAATTGATGGATTAGATGTACAGAAGTCAATAGTGACTCATATGTATATATATATATATATATGCATCATATATATGATGTATATATGTATATGTATATATATGTATGTGTATATATATGTATACATATGTATATATGTGTGTATATATATGTATATATATGTATATAGGAACTGGATCAATGATGGCATCATTTACTGAGATGTAGAAGATTGGGACAGGAGCAAGATGAAAACAGAGTTCTGTCTGAGACAAAGTTTAGAATGCCTACTACATATCTGTATGGCGTTATGAAAAGAAAATAGTCATGTGTTATTCTTAAGTTCAGAGATTGGGACTGGATGTATCAACTCGATAGTCATGAGCATAGATGGTATTAAAGTCATAGGACTATATCAGGTCATGTAAGGAGAAGGTGTGGACACAAATTTGAGAATTTCTGAGAATTTCTGAGAAATTTCTGAGAATTTCTAGGTTAAGAAACAAAAATTGGCCACTGAATTTATCAAAATGGAAGACATTAGAGATTTGTATAAAAGAAATGTTAGTAGCTTGATGGGCAAAGAGTTTAACTGAAGTCAATTGAAAAGAGAAAAGTAGAAGCAGTGTCTAGAATACATGTTTGAAAAAGAGAAGAGAAATGGGGGAAGGGAGCTAGAGGAATATGTGAAGACTGGCATTTATTTTTAAGAAGATACTACAATTTTTATGTTGATGGGAATTTTTAGATAGAAGAGGTATAATTGATTATGAGAAGAACTACACCATAACTACAGAAGCAAAATCCTTGAGTAGACCACAGGCAATGGATGTAATGACCAAGAGGAGAAAATTGCCTTCCATGGGCACAGAGAGAGTTTCACTGATTTCAACAGGAAAGAAGGGAAGGTACAAGGGTATGGGTAGTATGTTACTACAGGTAGTAAGTAAATATCTCCATCTCAACCTCCTCTCTCTACAAGAGTTAGCTGTGTTTAGTGTATGCTGTGGAACCCTGTTGACTTGATTTAAATTGCAGCTCAGTGTGACTAAGAAAAAACTCTGATCTGTGCCTCAGTATCTTCGTCCATAAAATGAGTACAATAATAGTACCTACCTCAAAGTTTTAAGACCCACAGCTGACAGGAAATGACAAATATATGTTATTCTTGTAGTTGTCATTACTAATAGTATAGCATTGCTATCTTACTATATCCAGCATTCTAGATTGCCACTTGGGTGTCTAGATATCTACCTACCAGGCACCTCAAGCACGGTACATCTATAACTAGCTAAATATGTAATATCCTAACCTTGTTCATGCAAATCCAAAGGAAGAGAATTCCTGAACCAGATCCTAGGTTATATTTGTCTGTATTTATTTACTTTTTCTTTTGTCTTTTAAAATTTGAAATACTATTTTTTAAGTTCTGTAAGTTAACGTGTTGTAAAAACATAAAGCAACATCAATTTAGAAAACATTTAGATTGTTCCCTTTTCCCCATCCATATTCATTTTAAAGATCCTAATTATCTTCCTGATGTATTTTAGTTTTTAACAAAATTATATTTGTTTCATTTTTTTGGCACAGAAGTCAACTTATAAAGGATAAACCTAAATTAAAATCGGTCAATTTCAAATTATTGTAATTGATTTTATTGGACATTTTAAAAAATATTTGGTAGAAAATGTTCTAAGTTTTCTTTTTGCTGTCAGAACATAAAATGATTTTCATTTTCCTTCTCTTCAATGAAATATAATTAAAATGGTAATATTCTCAACTGAGGGGGGAAACATTCAATTAAAAAACAATCTGCTTTATTAAGTTAGAATTTAATTTCAGGTTTCATTAAATGCAGATGCATTAAAACACACTTCAGCATTTATATCTGTTTTCAAGAAATGTACAGAAATACTTCAGACTGTCAAGGATGTCACATTGTTTTAGTAAAGGCACGAGTAGTCTTAGGAAATGAAATGTTACCACCAAAATTGTAAAATATAATAATCCCTATCAGCAATTAATGATCTGTAACCAAAATGGATATATGAAAGAATTAAACCTTGTAATGAAATATTCCTTAGGGAGAATATTAGGAAAATGTACTTAGAGGTTATTAAAGTCAGTATTTAATTGGGTAGTTACTGTTGCACATAAATCTTATCTCCTTTAAAAAATTTCTAGAGAGGTAGTTTCCCTGTATTTGATAGTTTTCAATCAAAAAAGCAAATAGAATCAAAGGGTTTATACATAATAAATGTGCTGTACATTGAATTGTGCATTACACAGAATCCTAAAACAAAGTTTTCATTAATTACTGAGTATTGTGCTGAGTCTTGGAAAAATAGAAAGTGCTTTAAATATATTTAATCCAGAAATATTTCATATATTTACAACACTAGAAAGTAGAAAAAATGTAGTCTCTCACCTTATCATTGACATAAACCCCATTTTATATGGTAAGCTTTTAAGAAAAGCAAATAAAAACAATTTAAAAATACTTATAAATCTAAGGATATTACACATATATTTTCTAATGCCCTTTGCACTGCATGTCAAAAAGGACCATGTCTTTCACAAAACAAGATTAGGGAAACAAATACACTAGGTTCAACTATATGAAACTCTCAATCTTTGATCACTTTTTATTTGCAAAAATATGTTTTATGATTCAACTTGATATAGTATAAGAGGGTAGGAAAGATATTAATCAGTTTTACATGTTAGAGATACCTACAAGAAGTTAATTTTCCAGTTGTGGTTAAGAGTAGGTATAATATAGAGAACAAACTGAAGGTTGCTGTGGGGCAGAGGGGTTAGATGGGTCAGGAGCATTAAGGAGGGCACTTTCAGGGATGAACCCTAGATGCCGTAAGTAAGAGATGAATCACTGGGTTCTACTCCTAAAGCCAAGACTACACTGTATTTTAGATAAATTGAACTTAAATTTTAAAAAATACTAAATTTTGTAAATAATTCAAGTTTTAAATAGCTCCACAAGCATCTAACTTTTAACTTCATTAATTCACTTTTAGGTAATCATGTGTAAAAAAGAAGAATAAATAATTTTTTATTAAGATGAACATGAACATTCAATTTTGATATCATATAAGAAACAATAATTTATAACCACTTAAATTTTGTGTCTATTTTAAAGGGGATTTATTTTTTTCCCCTGCTTTCACCTAATCACATTCTCAAAACTTTCCAAAATCCATGTGCCACCTTAGAAGCTTCACATTAAATGTCAGAACATCTACTGTCTACCACATTGGCTTTTTAATACAAGCTTGATATTATCTAATTAGTGAGAACTTTTTCTTCTGGGAAATGAAATTGTGTGAAAGCTCAGTGATTAAAAAACTGCTGCCTAATAGGTCCTCTGTCTCAAGGAACTTGTTAAGGGAGCCATTACTCCAGTGGTGGATTTGCTCTTGTAACTTTCCCCAGTGCCCATCAATGATCTTGGGAAATCAGAGGAAACTCTGTACAATGAGACCAGAAATTGTGGTTCAACAAGAATCAGTGAAAGGTCAGCATCTTCAGTCTGATCTTTCAGATTTGCATACATTAAATACAAAATTCAATACTCCACAGATTCAATACTTAAGGCTAAGCAGAAAGAAGAGTGTTGGGGAGTATTTAACAATGCTACCTCCACAGCTTTCCTATATATTAAGTAGCTTCAGTGGCAGGTCTTACCTATTCTTATCACACACAGGAAAAATCCTTGACACCAAATTCATAAGAAACATTCTAGTTCACTAATGGTAGAGTTGGTTTTTATTCACTAAGATTCAGTCAGAAAAATCTGACAGTAATTCTGTAATTAATAGATGCCTGACATTAAGCATCCGTTATCATCTCAAAGGCAAAGTTGGGCCTCTTCACAAGTAGATAATGTTTTTCTGCTTATAAAATGTTTTTATCTTTGATTTCATTTTACCATTAGTAACATCTAAAATATATAATATCCCATTTTACTGTTGGGGAAAAGTAAACCTAAGTGGATTAGGTTTGCCCAAGTTGATACAGCAAGTAGCAGAAATAAAACTAAAATTCTTGGGATGCCTGGGTGGCTCAGTCGGTTAAATGTCAGACTGCGGCTCAGGACATGATCTCCTGGTTCCTTAGTTTGAGCTCCCTGCTGACAGCTCAGAGTCTGACAGTCGGATTCTGTGTCTCCATCTCCCTCTGCCCCTCCCCTACTTGGGCTCTGCCATTCTCTCTCTCTCTCTCAAAAATAAACACTAAAAAAATTTTTTAAAGTTCTTACTACATACATATGTCTCTTTTATAACATGGAGATTTTTTTTTTTTACATACAATGCTATATTGGTTTCGGGTGCACAATTCTAGTAGTGATTGGCAATTCTATATATCACTCAATGCTCACAATAGGTATAGTCGTCATCTGTCACTGTACATTATTACAATATTACAGACTGTATTCCCTGTGCTATACTTGTCATCTCCATGACTTATTTGTAACTAGAAGTTTGTACTGTGCCTATTTCACTATTTTATTATGGAAAATTTTTAATAGACTATGCTAAACATATTACAGGATATACAAAACACTAAAGTTTGAACCTTTACATTTTGCTGCCCTTGATTCCCTGCTTTGGAGACCTAGCCACAGTCAATTCCTGTCATTATGTGACATTGTATTGCTTACAATCATGGTCACTGAACAATCAATGACACCCTTGAATTCAATATCAGTCTAGAGGCTCTTAACTCTTTTTAAGTCCTAAGAGAGGAACTAGGAGAAGACTCTGAATGAAACAAACCAAAAACAAGACCAAAACTGAAAAATACCTCACACAAATAACCAAATAAAAAAAGATAACTGTTTAAGAAATTTGATTTTTGCATAGGTATTCTAATCACTAGTAATATATACATATATATATATACGCACATGTATATATATATATTGCATTCTTTTATGCTATTCTAATTAATGAATTTGGAGAAAAAAAAGATAATACACCAAATTTATTTTTTTCTTTACATGGCTCTTGTCATAGGCTCTAAGTCTAAAATTCTCTTTTGGCCAGCAAAAGAGCAGGATGCAGGGATAGCTAATGTCCAGGAAAAGACAAGAGTCCCAAATAAAGGTCCTTGCCCTGTTTTTATTAGGATCAGAGGGCTTACAAACATGGCGATGGACGTGCACAAAGAGACAATCTGTGAAGATTATCTTGTGGATGTGAGGGACACGGGGTCTTGAAGATATTTGGGGTTAGGGGTTTGGGTTAATACAAAACAAAATCCTGAGGGTAGGAACCAAGATGGCAGAACAGCATAGAAGTTTTTTGTGTGTCTCGTGTCCATGAAATACAGCCATACCAACACTAAACCATCCTGCACACCTAGAAAACTGATTGGAGGATTAACACAACAATCTGCACAACGTAAACCACAGAATTCAGCAGGTATGCGGCACAGAGAGGTGAATTTGGGGAGTGAGAAGCCACAGAAGGTAGGGAAGCCCTTTTGCAGGCAGAGAGAGGATGGAGACTGGAGGCGGGAGGGATAATATGGGGAAAAGCACCCCTCACCAAAAGCAGCTGGAGAGAAAGTGGAAAATTGGAAACAGCCGCAGTGACTAAACTAGAAAGGGAGAAAGGAGAGGGTTTAAATTCCATTAAGACTGTAAATAAGGGGAGCACAAAGGCTGCAACTCCGCAGCTCAATACCTGGCAGTGCTCCGGTGGGAAGAGCGAATCCCCAGGAGCAGAATGGGGTCAGGGAGGTTCTCAGGCCACACAGGGAAAAGTGGTTCCACTGCTGGAAGGACATTTGGTAGAGACTGTTGAAGCCACCTGGTCCAGCAGACCCCAGAAGGCGGCCACATTCACTGGTGCTGGGGCATTGTCATTAAGGGGGAAGCCTGGTGCCAGATGTGTGTTGTGATTTTCCATAATCCCTGAAAAAGCTGCTGATACACTGTCTCGCGAATTTTTTCTGGGGCAGGCTGGCACCTGGCCACAGTCTTGGGGCATCGGCAGCAGAAGGGTACAGTGGGCGTTCCTGGGTGCAGCTGATTTTCGGCCACTGCTCATTCGGCCATTGCTAGGTGAGACCCTCCCACAGAGGGGCGGAATGGGTCAAGGCCACAGTCCTTCAGAAGTAACGGGCCAGGGGAAGCAGCCGCATCTGGGACAAAACTCAGGAGAGAGGTACTGCCTGGGGCCTGGTCACGGAGAGTGAAAAAGCGGGGAGTGGATGATAGCTGAAGACAGAGGATAGGTGTGCGATTGCTGATCCAGGAGAACAGACTGGGTAGCTGGTGGCGCCATTTTCACCACTCCTGTGCATGCGCATACACACCTACAAGTACAACACTCCACTCCAGTAGGCTAGAAGTGCCATCTAGTGGAGAGCGGAGCTGTTACACTGAGCCCCGCCCAACTATGCCAACTTCATTCTTTAAGAACACAAGGCTCATGGCTGGCTTAGTTTATAGACTGTAAAGCACTACATAGACTGACTTCTAGGGGAAAATGAAGCAATTTCAGTCCTACTTCAATCTGTTAGCAAGTTCATGTATTCAATTTTCTTTCTTTATTTTTCTTTTTTTTCCTTTTTTACACTTTTCTTTTTCTTGAATACAGAAAGAAAAAATTCATTTTTATTTTCAATTTTTATTAAAAATATTTTATTTAACTTTTATTACTATATTTTTTACTTTTGTGTAAATTTTTTTCAAATTCTATTTTACTTCCATCATTTTAGTCTATTTTAGTGTATTCACCTTTTCAAATTTTCAAACAATTTCCTTTTTTCTTTTTTTTCTTTTTCATTTCTTTTTTCTTGAATGCAGAAATAGAAAAACTTCATTTTTACTTTCAATTTATATTAAAAATATTTTTATTTAAATTTTTAACTATATTTTTTGCTTTTATGTAAATTTTTTCAATTTATTTTACTTCCATCATTTTAGTCTACTACAGTGTATTCACTTTTTCAAATTTTCAAATGATATTTTTTCTTTTTTCTTTTACTTTTTTCTAAATACAGAAAAAAATTCATATTTATTTTTAATTTTAATAAAAATATTTTTCTTTAATTTTTTCTACTATGCTGTTTATTTTTGTGTAAATGTTTTCAAATTCTATTTTACCCCCATCATCTAATTTTATTCTACTTCAGTGTATTCATTTTTTCAAATTCTCAAACGATTTCCTTTTTCTTCCTCCCCCCTCTTTTTTTCTCTAATCTGTCAAACCACTTTCAACACCCAGACCAAAACACACTTTGGATCTAGCATCATCTATTTTATTTCTGTGTGTGTGTGTTTGCAATTTTTAATTTTAAGATTTTTTAATTTCAATTCTACCTCATTAATTCATTTTCTCCCTTCAAAATGACAAAATGAAGGAATTCACCCCAAAAGAAAGAGCACAAAGAAATGACAGCCAGGGATTTACCCAACACAGATACAAGCAAGATATCTGAACCAGAATTTAAAATCACAATAAGAATACTAGCTAGAGTTGAACATAGATTAGAATCCCTTTCTGCAGAGATGAAAGTAAAAATAGCCAGAATGAAATTAAAAATGCTATAACTGAGCTGCAATCACGGAAGGATGCAGCAGCGGCAAGGATGGATGAGGCAGAACACAGAAGCAGCGATACAGAGGACAAACTTATGGAGAATAATGAAGCAGAAAAAATGAGGGAGATTAAGGCAAAAGAGCACGATTTAACAACTAGAGACATCAGGCTAATTAGAGGTATCAGGGGTGCCTGGGTGGTTCAGTAGGTTAAGTGACGAACTTTGGCTCAGGTCATGATCTAGTGGTTTGTGAGTTCAAGCCCTGAGTGGGGCTCTGTGCTGACAGCTCATAACCTGGAGCCTGCTTCCGATTTTGTGTCTCCCTCTGTCTCTGCCCCTCCCCTGTTCACGCTCTGTCTCTGAATAATAAATAACGTTAAAAACAAAAAAGAATTAGAGAAATCAGAAATCCTTTTTAACTCATTAAAAAGGAACATCAGAATCATAGGGGTCCCAGAGGAGGAAGAGGGAGAAATAGGGGTAGAAGGGTTATGTGAGCAAATCATAGCAGAAAACTTTCCTAACCTGGGGAAAGACACAGACATCAAAATCCAGGAAGCACAGAGGACCCACATTAGATTCAACAAAAACCAACCATCAACAAGGCATATCATAGTCAAATTCACAAAATACTCAGGTAAGGAGAGAATCATGAAAGCAGCAAGGGAAAAAAAGTCCCTAACCTACAAGGGAAGACAGATCAGGTTTGCAGCAGACCTATTCACAGAAACTTGGCAGGCCAGAAAGGAATGGCAGGATATATTCAGTGTGCTGAATCAGAAAAATATGCAGCCAAGAATTCTTTATCCAGCAAGGCTGTCATTCAAAATAGAATGAGAGATAAAAAGTTTCTCAGACAAACAATAAAGGAGTTTGTGACCACTAAACCAGCCCTGCAAGAAATTTTAAAGGGAACTCTCTGAGGGGAGAAAAGATGAAAATATATATATATGTATATATATATATATAATATGTGTATATATATATATATATACACATATATATATATATATATATATATATATATATATATATATCAAAAGCAACAAAGATTGGAAAGGACCAGAGAACACCACCAGAAACTCCAACTCTCTAAGCATCATAATGGCAATAAATTCATATCTTTCAGTACTCTAAACATCAGTGGACTCAATGCTCCAATCAAGACATAGGGTAACAGAATGGATAAGAAACAAGAACCATCTATATGCTGTTTATAGGAGACCCACTTTAGACCTAAAGACACCTTCAGGTTGAAAATAAGGGGATGGAGAACAATTTATCATGCTAATGATCAACAAAAGAAAGCCAGAGTCGCCATGGTTATATCAGACAATCTAGACTTTAAAATAAAGGCTGTATCAAGAGATGCAGAAGGGCATTATATCGTAATCAAGGGGTCTATAGGCCAAGAAGACCTAACAATTGTAAACATTTATGTGCCAAATGTGGAGGCACCCAAATATATAAATCAATTAATCACAAACATAAAGAAACTCATTGATAGTAATACCATGATAGTAGGAGACTTCAACACCCCACTTACAAAGCAAAATCCTGACCCCAGGCAGTGGGGTGGAAGGTTGTTTACAGCAGGCATGAGGCACACCTCTGTTTATCTTAGCTAGCCTAGGGGATGAGACCGGTAGGATGTATGACCTCAGAGTTAACAAGGCACCTTTTCTTTTGTTAATCATCTCAGCTCTGGGCTGCTCCACCTGCAGCACAGTGGTCTATAGCTCAATTTACCTGTTTACCTAGCCTGGTCCGACCTTCCTGTGAAAGCAGCTTTCCGCTATAGTACTAAATTGGGGGGTGCTTCTACCCTGAATACCTAATCTTGTTTATTTCATATACCTGTGTTCTATATTGGGTCCTTTGCCCCACCCTCTCTATACTGGGACTTCTGCCCCGCCTTCTCTATACTTATTTACCTAATCTTGTTTACCCAAATTTGGGTGTGAGCATCCTATGGCTTTGTAATTCTTTATGCCTTGTTAACCCATTGGTGTAAGCCCAGGGAGTTTCTAAACTTATTCCCCATAGGTTGTCTCCTACCAGTATAAGAGTGAATAATTCCCTAAGAAAAATATATAAAAGTTAAAAAAAAAAAAACACCTTAGAGATTTTGTATTTTTATATACTTTTGCATTGCATTCTTATATAGGATATGTAGAAAACTAAGCCCAGAAACATTAAATTTTTGATGATTTCTTTACAAGAGTTGTTAAGTACTTACTATTCTATATAAGGATGTTTTGAGAAAACTATTACCATTGATGACTTTGTAATATCACTAAATACATTTTGTTTTTTTTTATAGCAATATAGTGGTAGCGTTAGGAATTCAACACTCTTTACATCATCTTTGCCTAGGAAAAAAAAAACAGATGTAAATTGCCATCAAACTGTTGGTGATTGTGTGTGTGTATGTAATACGATTACCAAATAAAGATTTTAGTCCATGCGTGGAATAAATAAAAGAAAGAAACTGGCCAGGTATGATGTGTAGGGTCAATTAATTTAGTTTTCCTAACTATGAACACATTTGTAGACAATTCCAATAATATTAAAACTTTATATGTCAGAAAAAGTGCAGTGCTAAAGATGTAAAAGTTGATCCTCCTGAAGCAATGTACAATTTAGCCTTCATTGGGAAGACAAGAATATTGTTGTGCAGTGGACTGGAGGGAACCTGAATTAGCTCAGTCAATTAAGTCATGATTAATTTATGTTAGATCCTGCTCCCCTGAGTCTATAAAAGCCAAGACTTTAGTTAACTGGCAGTATTTAGCTTAATAAAAGTAAAGTCTTTAAAAATGAATTCTGGAGAGAGGAAAAAAAATCTACTGACACAATCAATAGACAGCAAGATTCCCATTTTAATTTGTGTCAATGGAAGTTAAAATAAATTTAGAAACTAATAAGAACAGGGTTGCTCCGTTCAAATGGATAACCAAATTTCCCAGATAGTTATTAGCATGGCTTATACAGCAGCTCTGGGTGGACGTGTGACAAATCTTAAATATGCACAAGAGCAAAGGCTTTCTTTGTGGCAAGTGCTGCCACGAGTGATGGTTCGTGTTCTCTCCGGATCTAACAAGAAACATTCAGTTGCTAGTATCTTCGGTCAAAAATGATTCTGCAGGGGCTGCAAGTAGATTTTCATTATTCTAATTACCCATCTGAACATAATGCATGAGCCTAATGTGCCTTTGTGTATTTAGGGTATATTGAGAGAGAGTATATGTGGTTATAGACCTAGCTGGGTTCCTGAGCCACAGAGAAAAGAGTAGAGGCTTATTCAATCTGTTCAAGGAAAAAACCAAAAATGAATCTTAAGGCCAATGTCTGAGCTCCATTCACACAGCAGCTCAGAGAGTCTAAATATTGTGTGAAAATTTTATTGAAGACAGGATTAACAACTCTAGGAATATCTTCTTGGCCCATGAAGAAAAATTATGTAACTGATTGGACTCATCTCATTTTTCTGAAACATTTGAATAAACCATACCTCGGTAATCTGAGTTCTAGAAAAGTCACGAATAATGTCATCATAGGGGACTGACACTGAGAGAGCAATTATTTTATGTGATGCAATGAATGTTTTCTACAAGTTCAAATATTATGCTCCCTACACCGCCATGTACGGATATTGCTAGACCTAACACCAAAGAGTTGAGAACTTTGGATCTGGAGTCTAACTGCCTCAGTTTCAGTTCCAATTCTGTCATCTACTAGTATTGCAGTCTTTAACAATTTATCTATCCTCTTCGACCTCAATTTTTTCATTTAATACTGATTAAAGTGTCCACTATATAGGTTGTCATGAGGATGAAATAAAATATGTATATAACATCCTGAGCACTTTGCCTGACATGCAGTAGAAACTCATGAAATGTATCTCTATTTGTTGTTTAATGTCAGTTACCAACTTACTTACAGAGTATAAGGGGTGATATCTGGGGGGCCTTTATCAGTTTCTGGCTAGAACACACAGTTCCATGATTCGAAGCCCTTTGTTTTATGCTCAGAAAGAAAAAAGAGCAGAATGGGATGAATTAGAACCATTTGTTTACCTACTGGTTATTTTCCATCATTTTTAATATGTCAACATAACTCTCTTATATGTATTATAACATAAATTTTAAAATCACAGTATGTCATGCAAAATGTCAAAATCATAACATTTAATTTGCTTTTTACTTATTTATATTTCTATTTATGTAAGTATAAATGTAAATATATTTATACTTGTTGATTTTTAACAGGAAAGAATCATACTTGAGCTTTTTTTCCTCAAACTTAACAGGTTTTCTGCATTCCTAGGAATTCTGGCTAAGGACATCACATCAGATATGAAGTAGCTGTTCAAAAAATGACAATGAGAAAGACAAACCCGCCATGATTGTAAATGCCTAAGTGCTCGCATTATCCTTCATGAACCACACGCTTCAAGTAGTGATCAAGCACAGACAGCCGTCCTTCTCACAGGCAATGTGGCATAAAGTAAGGAGTCCCATCTTTGTGACATGCCATATTTCACTGCCAGCAGGAGAGAATTTTTTGTTGTTGCCAAAGTCAGTCAGTAGATAATGATCTAGTATCTCAAATGTGTCATTTTTCAGAAGCAACTATCATAGTTTCTATTGGTCTGGCAAATCAACAATGCCTTGTTCACATTGAAACATTAACTGTGCAATGGAAAGAACGTGTTGTTGACAACAATGCCACTTGTATTAGGATCTTGAAAACAAAACCCAAAGAGAAAGGTATGATAAGTGTTCTGTTCTCTGCAGTGGAGATGATGATGCCCTTGTGTAATGATAGACTGATGTCTCTAAGAGGAAAATAACAAAAATGAACTGCTTTCTAGGTCTGACAAAGGATAGATCACTAGAAATAAATTTTAAGAATTGGTTAGGAAAAAAAAACTGTGGAGACCTGGTATATCTGCACAAAAGTCAGGTACCCTTTTGAAAATTGGGGAAAATGGTAAAAAACAATTACTGTCCCATGTGCCTAATTGTTACCTCAAACGCTCATTTTCTTATAAAGAAATATCTGTGCATTGTCAACAACTTGTAAAATACAGATGGACAAAAAAAGGATCATTAAATAATCTGTTATCCCACTGCCTACTTTTGCACCAGCATATCACATTTTCTGCAAAGAAACTACTGTGAGCTTTCTAAATTGTGAATCTACTCAGAGCTCCCTAATGGCTCCTGGACACACCTAAAATAAAGTTTAAATTTCCATGCCAACACAGCCAGGACAACCTGGTCTCAGGCATTCTCTCTTCTTCCTAAATTTTCCACCATTCTCCCGCTAGCTCCTTTTGCTCTAGCCAAGAATTGAATGGAGATTTATCAAACATGTCAAGCACATTCCTAGCATGGGACATTTTTGGCTGCTTCTTGATTGGAATATTCTTCACCCAGATACAGCCTTTGCTGTGCACATCACTCAGAATTCTGCCCAAACATCGTCCCTTCAGGGGCCCTCCCTGACAACCCACCCAAAGCAACACCCCTCCCATGACACCCTGTCCTTCACCCTGTTACTTTGTAACCACTGCACCACTTACCAACTTTGTATTGCTGTTCACTTGTTGATCTCCATGTTGTATAAATCCACCAACAGGTAAGCTGCTTGAGGATAGGAACTTGATGTTTTGTACATCAGATGCATCCCCAGTGCTGATCAAGTTCTATACCTATTGTGTGCCTCAAACAATATTTATTGAATAAATGAATACCCAAGGTTAACGTTTTGGTTACTAAAGTAAAAAATAATGTGTTGGGGTGCTTATCTGTGCCAGTGGTTCTTCTATATGCTTTATGTGTATAAATTTAATTAATCCTACCAACACTTCAATGGGAAAGGTATTATTTCTCCCCCCTTTTATGAATGAGGAAATGGAGGCTCGGGATGTTGAATAGCTTGCCCAAGATGGAGTTAGGAAATGATGGGACTAGAATATGAACCCAAGCAGTCTGGCCTTAGAGCCAAACTCTCAATCACTAGTTCTCCCTCTCACACTTATACACTCACATGCACAATATGCACACACAGTCATACTGAACAGAGTGTATGGGATATACTTTCCCACGTAATTAAATATCCTCTGGCAATATCAATTTTATGCCTGTGCCATATTCCACACTGGGGTTTGCCAGAGGGATTTTTAAACCATTATCATAAGATAAATATTTAGAGCTATTTTTCTTCACTACTGTTATAATTAATGTTATTTTCTATAAATCAAATTATCAGATTAAAAAGATGCATGGTCTCCGGGCTTTAAACAAATTTATGTTAGCAAGTGGTTCCCCCAAAAATTAACTTTATATCCATTTATATTACCCTTACAAACCTGAGCAATATATATATTAAGTTTTAATCATTTTGATAAAAATTTTGTATTTGAATTTTAATTATTTGTATGCTTTGAAACCCTTTTCTAGTTTGTAATTGCCTTGAAATTTATATGTTGTTTTATGTCAAAAAGGAATTTCATTTATATAATTATGTGTGTGCGCACATGTTTTGTTCAGACAGAAAGAGACTGCAAAAGCAGAAGAGAGGATGAGAGAGAGAGAGAGAGGGAGAGAGAGAGAGAGAGAGAGAGAGAGAGAGAGAGAGAGAATCTCAAGGAGGCTCCAAGCATAGCAGAGAGCCTGCTGTGAGTCTGGATCTCATGACCACAGGATCATGACCTGAGCGCAAATCAAGAATCAGACGCTCAACTGAATTAGCCAACCAGGCCCTCCTTTTTGTGTGTATATCTTTTATTCTGTGGTTCCCAATTAGTTTTTTACATTATTGAACAAACAGCCTAATGCAAACCATATTCAACCTACTTTTAATCTTTGGTTTTGTTTACATGCTTTTATTCTAAAATGGAAAGCAGGTTTGCAAGCACTCTGTTTTGGCAAATGTTTACCTTTGATACTAAGCCAGTCATTGGGCACACTTGGTATTTCCCCTAAAAATGAAGAGTTAGTTAAAAGAAAGCAAATAAAAAGAGACTAACATTTCACCCAACTATTGACTTGGTCTCCCGTCTCTCTGGGACTACCAGAGAGAACCAACAATGTAGATAATAATATGTGTGCAATACAGGAAAAATGCCAGATCATTTCATGATTTTATATTTTATCTTCACCTAGCTGGTTACTGAGTAATTTATTACAAAACTGTGCCAGGTCAAAAAAGAGGCATTTAATTTTTCACAGTGGAATAGTGAGCTCAGAATTAACTTCGTGCTAGGGGCTATGCTAACCAATTGATTATTTGTGTGTGTGTGTGTGTACTTGTGTGTACACACACATATAGCATATGCACATGTATTTTTTACATATCACACATATCTTACATATACATCACATATTATGTATATAATTTCATGTCAATTACAAACATATTGATGCATAGAGGCACCTGGGTGACTCAATGGGTTAAGTGTCAGACTTTTAATTTTGGCTCAGGTCATGATCTCGCCTTGTGTCAGCCTCTTTGCTAACAGTAAGGAGCCTGCTTAGGATTCTCTTTGTCTCTCCATCTCTCTCTGCCTCTCTCCTTCTCTCTCTCTCAAAATAAATAAACTTTTTTTAAGAAAGAAAAAAACAAATATATTGATGGATAGATCATCCAGTGGCAAAACTATTCTTTCTCATCTAATTCAATGGAGGTTTTCTATATAAATGCTCCCACTTCTGGAGAACATTTTGATAAGAGGAACACACAAACATTTTTTAGTGCCTTTCACCAGTGCCCAATGGTAAATAAGAGAAAGAATTTGGGAGCAGAAATTCAATTGAATTATTCTGAGCACTGAGCTTTGAATAATTGTAAGAGTTGCAGAACTCTTTGTCTCCACAGTGATATAAAGAAGTCACCAAGACATGAATCAATACAACACTGACTGTCATGGGTCATTGGAGCAGCCTGGAGAAAGAGAGAATCAGATGACAAAAGAAGAGGACATTTAAAACAGAACAAGAAAACAGTCTTTTGAGAGTCTGTCTTGAAAAAAGGTATCTCCAATTTCTAGAGAAAAGGGATAAAGTCAAACTTGAACAACTATCAAAAATAGGTGACTAGACTGCACTGTGGATAAACATTTTTAAAATAACCTTTTGGTAAAATATAGGCCTTTTCCAAAGAGTAATTTAACTCTTCTCAATAAATAATGATACTTGATTAAGTCTCATGTTAAAAGAACCCCTTTAGATGCTGAAACTATATCTAATCAGCACTAGAATAAATCCCATTGGTTTCAGGTTGGCCAGTAGAGCAGAGTTCCAGCACTTTTAAAATGTCACTATTACCCTTTCCCAAGCCACCATCATCTCTGACTTGGAACACTGCAAAGGTTTTCTAGTGGGCTTCCCTGAGTCCACACTTAGTGCCCTCTACACTTTACTCCCTGTACAACAGGCAAAGTTCAAGTAGGGTTGCCTTACATCAAAGAGTGTCATGCTACTATTTGTACCAGTGCCTTTGTGATGAAATCAATGATTCAGGCAACTTCAAAGGAAAGAATTATTTTCGTAACAAATTGGAGATATAACCACTATCCCTCTCCATGTCTGTCCATAGACCCTGAACACAAAGTTCAGATACCTTCTGCTTCTGTGGGCAAAGCATCTTTTCCTGTGTCTCAGTAAGACATTACTCCAGTAAGAGATTATTACTCCAACCAGTAATAATCATTTGACTTCAGGTTACAATTCGTAAACTTGGTTTTCCTTATCTCCTTGACCAGTCCTTAATTTCTATTGACAATTTCTGCTCCTCTTCCCAATTTTGGAGTAGTTGTGCCCATTCTATACTCTTCTATTCTAAAATTATACCAGAGCTGAACTCACCCAGTCCCATGGCTTTATATAGCATTTGTACACTAACAAACTAGAAAAGTAGATCTGGAATTCATCTCTTGCTTGAGTGACTATTTCATAAATGCAGCCACATTCAACATATCCTTTGTAATGTCCAACGGATAACTCAAAATTAGTAAGTCCAAAACAGAACTCTTGAATTTTTCCTCTGGTCCCTAAAGTGTGCATTTCAGAAACTGGGCAGCAAAATCCACTCTGTGGTTCTGCTCTAAAACTGTGAAATCATTCTTAAGTCTTGTCTTTCTCTCATCTACTAACCCACTGCCATATCTATCAGCACATTTTATCTCCACAATCAAAATATATCAAAATAAAATTCAGAACCCAATCACTTCTCACATCTGCTACCAAATTGGTCCAAACACCAGTTTCTCTTTTGTGGACTACTGCAACAATAGCCTGACTGGTTTTACTGTCTTCACCCTTGCTCCAAAAACGCTTGGTGTTTCATTCCGCACCTACAGTGGTGTGTTTAAAATGTAAATCTGATCGTTTCACTCTCCTGATCAAAGTTACCCCAATTGTATTTAGAGTGAAATCCATCTTTCTTACTATTTTCTTCATGCCCTGTCCCCATGCTCTGATCCCTGACCTTAATCTTATAACTCTTCAAGTCTTCTGCTCTAGTCTTACTGTCATCTTTGTGGTATCACCAAGTCAGGAACAATCTCAACTCCCAGCCTTTTCCCTTTGGTCACCATGACTCAAAGCCTTTTTCCCAAATCCCACCACATTCGCACCTATACACAAATGTTCACAGGACCTACTTTTAGTACATTCAGGCTCTGCTCATCTGTCACCCTCTCAGAGAGGTCTTCACTCAACGTTTACACCACTGTTCACACACATCTCCCATTATTGTAGATCTTCTTGTGATATTTTATTCACCTTCCTAGTCTATTACATCAGTAGCTGTTCATTTGCATATTCTCTGTCCTCCTCACTAGAACATAAACTTTATGAGGTCAGGCATATCACTGGTTTAGTTCCTCTATATGCAAATTGTCTATACCCCCAGTGTCTAGAATGGTACCCAGCACATAGCAATTCTTCTACAAGTATTTTGAATTAATTATTATATTAGCTAGCATTCAAAGTTGTCACCCAACATTGCTTTGTTTTGCAATAGACATGGAACTATTAAAATATATGGCAAAACTAATGCAAAAATTATCAAAATGACTTTTTAAAAATTAGTAGATATAAATGTATAGAAATACCACCAATATCTGGGTATTAATTCTATATCCTGTCACTGTACTGAATTTGTTTCTTCTAGTAGTTTTGTGGTAGAGTCTTCAGGATTTTCTACATATAGTACTATGTAGTCTACAAATAGTGACAGTTTGGCCATAGCAACATTTTTCTAAATAGGTCTCCTAGGACAAGAGAAACAAAAACAAAAATAAACTATGGAACTGCATCAGAATAAAAAGCTTCTGCACAGCAAAGTAAACCATCAACAAAACAAAATAAAAAAATGAAAATCCATTTTTCTTACTATTTTCTTCATGCCCTGGCCCCATACTCTGAATGGGAGAAGAGATTTGCAAATGATATGTGAAATAAGGAGATAATATATAAAATATATAAAGAACTTATACAACTCAACACCAAAAAAAATCTTATTTAAAAATGGGCAAAGGACCTGAGTAGAAATTTTTCCAAAGCCATACAGATGGCCAACAGACACATGAAAAGATGCCCAATATTACTAATTATCACAGAAATGCAAATCAATACCACAATGACATATCACCTTATGCCAGTTAGAATGGCTAAAATCAAAATGACAGGAAATAACAAGGGTTGGAAAGAACATAGAAAAAAAGAATTCTCATGCACTTTTAGTGGGAATGTAAATTGGTAGAGCCACTGTGGAAAACACTATGGAGGTTCCTCAAAAAATTAATAGAAATACCATATAATCTAATAATACCACTATGGGGTATTTACCCAAAGAAACTGAAAATACTAATTTGAAAAGATATATTCACCCCTATTGCAGCCATATCTTGGCTAGGCAAGATTTGATTTTGTCTAGCATTTACAATGGCTTTTGTAAATCTAAATGTCCATCAATAGATGAATGGATATAGAAAATGTGGTATATATACACAATGAAATTACACATCATAAAAAAGGATGAGATTATGCCATTTGAGAAACACAGATGGACCTAGGAGTAATATGCTAAGTGAAATTAGTTAAACTGAAAAGGACAAATACTATATGATTCCACTCATAAGTGGAATCTCTAAAAAAATGAATAAACAAACAAAAAGCAGAATCAGACCTATAAATACAGACAACAAACTGATGGTTGCTAGAGGGGAGAGGGTGAAGGGTTGGACAAAAATAGATGAAGGGGAAAGGGATGTATAAGTTTCAAGTTATGCAATGAGTAAGTCATGGGACTGGAAGACACAGCATAAGGAACACACTTAATGATATTGTAATAGCAATGTAATGGGACAGATGGTAGCTACACTTCTGGTGACATTAGCAGAACATATAAACTTGTCAAATCACCTAGTTGTACCCTAAAACTAATGTTACGTTATATATCAATTATCATAAATAATAATAAATGGAAAAAAAATAGTAGATGTAAAAGGAGAGATCTGACCCTTGTATTTCCCGTAAACAAATCCACTGAAAAAGGGGGGATGAAGTCATTAATCCAAAAATTTAAACAGATAACATAATTTGTTAATCCATTACCACCATTACACCCAAAATATTTTTGTGTATAAAAAGTTATCACTTCCTCTGTAGATTATTGAATAAAGACTACTTCCTCTTACACTGTTGGTAGGAATGCCAACTGGTGCAGCCGCTCTGGAAAACAATGTGGAGTTTCCTCAAAAAATTAAAACTAGAACTACCCTATGACCAGCAATAGCACTGCTAGGAATTTACCCAAGGGATACAGAAGTGCTGATGCATAGGGGGACGTGTACCCCCATGTTTATAGCAGCACTTTAAACAACAGCCAAATTATGGAAAGAACCTAAATGTCCATCAACTGATGAATGGATAAAGAAGATATGGTTTATATACACAATGGAATACTACTTGACAAAGAGCAAGAATGAAATCTGGCCATTTGCAGCAACGTGGATGGATAATAAGCCAGGCAGAGAAAGACAGATACCATATGTTTTCACTTGTATGTGTATCCTGAGAAACTTAAAGAGGACCATGGGGGAGGGACAGGGGGAAAAAAAAGTTACAGAGAGGGAGGGAGGCAAACCATAAGAAACTCTTAAATACAGAGGACAAACTGAGGGTTGATGTGGGGTGGGGGAGAGGGGAAACTGGGTGATGGACATTGAAGAGGGTACTTGTTGGGATGAGCACTGGGTGTTGTATGGAAACCAATCTGACAATAAATTTAAAAAAAAAAGACTCCATTCAATATGTGATTGCTTAAATTATATTCTAAATTCTGTTTTTTCTGTATTGTTTTGTCTCCTTTTTTTTTTTTTTTTTTACTTTATAGTACACCGTGTTGTTTAATGACATATCTTGGGCATATGCCTAAAATTCTTTAGATCTATACTAGTTTATGGTATAGATTTGATTGTGAGAACTCTCCTTCCCCTAGACCAACTCTAAAACAGATTTAAAAATTTTAAATATATAAAATAAAAAAGATTTTCTTAGTACAAATGACTTTTTAAAAAAATTCTAAAATTCCATTTAAACTCAATATTTATTGACAATAAAAATGTTCTTTTAAATTATGCTTTTTTTAAGGTTTAAGAATACTCAAGGATTTAAAAAATAATTTCAATAACCTAAATTAATGGTTCAGCTTGTTTCTCCTCCAGAATTATATGTAATTGTTTTTTTTTTTTTCTATTAAGGGAAAGTCACCAGTTTCAAAGATCATAATGTTTGTAATTGGTCACATATATTTTTTTTAGATTCTTTACTCCAATTTCAAGTTGCCTGGATGTTTTAGCTAGATAATCTTTTTTCTTTATGCATGAGTTATCAGCACTACATTATTTTTAATTTAAAGATTTTCTGATTTTTTTTGGTAACATATCTCTAAAATTTACCTGAATTTGCTTGTTCTGTGAATTCCTGAGATACATTGTATATATGGCTAGAGACTAAAGATGTGGCAAATGCTCTCCTTCTTCCCATACTGGAGCCTCTATCATAACACAGAGCCAATCTAAATGGTATTTGAAAGTTTATCCCCAAGGGAAGTGTTCTCTATTAACTATAAATGTATACAATTAAACCTAAAGCACAGTCACAGTGTTTTAATCAGGAAAGCTCAGAGTCATTTCTGTCCTGTGGGGTAATAAATGAAGGCAAAAGCAATTGAACATGCTTTCTGATGTGTTAAGTGATATATGGGCTCTCTTGAGTCACCAAATTGAAACGGCCACATGCTTAGTTAATCAACACTACACTGCCATATTGGGGGAGAGGTGATAAATTTCACAGATGGTACATTCACAGGGGTCAGGGTAAAATAGACTTGATCAACCACCTCAGTAATTAAAAGGATGTGTTTAAATGCCTATTATCAAATGCTTTACTATAAAAGAGAATTAATTTTTTATTCTCAGTCATTCACCATAAGTGAATTTAATAATACTATCAACCACAATGGTCAAAGCTGGCCATTGACTAATATGTACTGACTAATATGTTGACAGTTAGGGTAGAAAATCAGGTCCTGGGAGACCAGTTAATGCACTTCTTTTGAGAATTTTCAGGGCTGATTAGAACAAAACCACATCCAGAGAACCATTAAGACTACACTCAGAAGATAAATTGCTGTCCCTGTAGGCTTTTCTCCTTCAAGGATAAAGCCATGTACTCTCTGCCTAGAAACATTGTTTCTCTTGCACACAATCTCAGTGCAAAAGAACAAAAGCAATTTTTAGACAAAACTTAGTCACCTTCCATTTCAACAGTGTATGCCACAACTTATGTTTGTATATGTGTTAGAATGGGCAAGTGATATTTCTAGAATTAAAAGTATTGTGCCTGTTTTCTGATAAAATATTTTGTGTTCTGAAATTCCAGTAATTGTTTACATTTTTTGAAGCATCTAAGTTGAATTAAATAGCATATATGGATTTTTCCTATCAATGGAGAGAACAGGGTTTCCTAAGTCTTTCCAATTCAACAAATTTAAATTTTTCCTCTATTTCCACCATCTCTTCAGACCTACAGTTGTAATATTGCTATTGGTTTGGTTGGTGGTGGTTTAGTTGGAAAATGGGGTCTTGGAAGAGGGCAACTTCCCTCATTTCCATAAATCTTTAAGAACAGAAAAGAAAGCCCTGTATCTCTTCCTCCCCTTTCTGCATCCTCATTATTGGCCCGAAAAATCTGCTCGGAAGTAAACCTAAGGTGAGGCTCCTGGGTGGCTCAGTAAGTTATGCATCCAACTTGATTTCAGCTCAGGTCATGATCTCACAGTTTGTGGGTTTGAGCCCTACATATGGCTCCATGCTGTGTGGAATCTGGTAGTGATTCTCTCTCTCCCTCTCTCTGCCCCTCCTCCACTCATGCTCTCTCTCAAAATAAATAAACAAACTTTATTTAAAAAGAAAAGTAAGCATAAGGAAAGGAAAGAAAGATGTATCTCCTTTATATCCCATGCCACGTTATGGTCATCCCATTTTATTCTAAAGCTGTGCTTGATCAACCACCATTTAGATTGAACTTCAAGTCTGAGAATGGTATTAAAAACAAGGGCTACGCTTTACTGATGTTCACAAAGTAAATTATTCCTGCGGCAAATTAGTTTGAAAATGTTATTTTAAATATACCCATCTACTGGTCTTACCTGGCCTCTTTTCTGTCACTGTCTCACATGAGTAAGCCAATACCTTTGAGCCTCAGTTGGCTCAACAGTAAAACGAAAATTAAAATTATCCCCATTTCATCTCCTTACACATGCAATTCTTAATGATAATTAACAATAAATTAATTAATGTTCCATGTAAAAAATACATAGAGGAGTGAATACAAAGTATTAAGAAACCTCCTCTCCACCCCCACCATTCTCTCCAGAAAACCCAATGCCTCTGAATTATCTTATTAAATGCCACCTATTCTAAAAACAAAAAAACAAACAAAAAAAAAACCAAAAAACCACACACACACACACACACACACACACACACACACACACACAAGAAAAGAAAAAAGAAAAAGAAAGCAAGCCATGGTTGAGTCAAAACTGAATCACAGACAATGGAAAAATATGTAGCATAAGAAATCTTGGAGTAATATTCTAGGATGGTGAAAATATAAAGAAACATATGTAGTATGATTGCACATGCACTGTTCTACACCTTGGTCTTTGCTTTTTTAAATTTTATACTTTATGCTATACAATAATCCTATTCCAATATCTAAGTATCTGACACAGCTATATAATACTTCATCGTGTGAAAGTGTCAAAGTATATTTAACTACCTGTTGATGGTTATCAGGGTAGTTTTAGATTTTGATAAATATTAAGACCTTCCATAAAGATGTTAATCTATGCGTTTCTGCAAGACCACCCTTAGTGCTGGGCACCCATCCTAAGCCATACTTTAGGAGCTCCTCTGGTCCTGTTCCAACCTGGGCCTTGTGAAGAATGGGAGAAAACCCTAGAATTAAGGGATGTCCACCCTGAATTTATGTACTTTACTCTAGATGATAATCTGAATGCCTGAGACTGGAGAATAGTGTGTCTGAATTGCCCTGACCCTGCTTCCAAGACTGAAAGGCTATCTTCCCTGGATCTGGTCTTCTCAGGGTGGACTGCAAGTGCACACTCTAGATTTAAGGGGTGGCCAACCGGGGTTGTGAGCAGATGTGTGGGGATGGATGGAACTTGAGTGCACAGACTAAATTGTCCACACACATGCTGTGAGGCCCCTCCTGGTGAATGATTGCACTGGGACGTGAACGGGGGCAGACTGAAAGCTGGAAACTTCCATTTGTATTCTTGTCTTGGGACCTGTAAATGTAAAAGCTCATCTGCTTGTACTAACTGGATCTAACAGGTTTTGTTTACTGAACCCTTGCCATCACTTAGTGTTATATTTTTCTTTTTTGATCTAAGAGCTTCAAAAATCATGTTTTATTTTTATTTAAATTTGCATTTATTTAATGGTTCATATTTTCACACACTGATTGGCACTTCAATTTTTTTTTCCAATATACTGACTGTTTTATTGTTTATTTTAACAATCGACATACAATAGGTTCCAGTTCAAGATGGTACCATATGAGAATCCTGATCTCCATTCCTCCCACAGACACACTGAATCTATAGCTATAAATGGAATAATTTCCTCTGGAAAAAAAAAACCCAAAAGCTAGCTGAGCAACTCCTGTACATTGGGCAAACAAGAAAAAAAGCCTACATCAAAGTGGGTAGGAGAGACTGAAACACAACCCCCAGAATGGCAACTCATAATCAACAGGAAACTCACAAACCTGAGCTCCTCTCTGAGGAACAATTGTTTAAACCCACATCTGGCACATCAACTTTTTTTTTAATGTTTTCTTTTTTTATATTTTTTAAAATGTTTATTATTTATTTTTGAGAGAGCATGAGTGGGGGAGGGGCAGAGAGAGAGGGAGACACAGAATCCAAAGCAGACCTGAGGCTCTGAGCTGTTCAGCACACAGCCTGATGCACAGCTCAAACCCACTAACCTTGAGATCATGACCTGAGCCAAAGTCAGAAGCGTGACTGAATGAGCCACCCAGGTGCCCCCTGGGACCCTAACTTTTAAGACCTGCACCTGAGAGATGAGTCTCAGGTCATCTAGCTTTGGGAGCCTATAGGGCTGGCATCCATGAGTTCCATAAGGCTGTAATGAACTGAGAAATGGCTCCTGGAAGGCTCATACATATGGACTCACCTACCACAGAGCTCACCATAGAAGCAGCTGACTTGCAAAGTGCCCAGAATTTCTGAGAAAGAATCTTATTTAATCATTTGAAAAACATGGCCTAAGTGGCAGGCATCTTATTTAACACTGAATACTCTCCTAGGAGTCTTCTGAAGTACTCTCCAAAGATGGGGGCCAACAGGTTCCATCTAGTAGTCTTCTTCTGCCTTCTTCCAGTTCACTGGCATCCCCTATAAAGGAGCTTGTACCCTCATCTGGCTCCATGAATTTTTTCCACTACCACCCAAGAGACTACTCTAGGTCACCTGGCTCTGGTCGCCAATTGGAGTTATGCTTGCAGGCCTCACAGGACTGTAACAGAGAGAGCTTTTCACTAGCTACCATCTCCAGAGTACAACAGAGGCTAAGGAGGTCTTTCTGTGAAAGAGGCCTATTAACTTATCTTCAGAATGGTAGCTTGAGGGACAGTCTTCTAAATTTTAAATTTTTTTAATTTTTAACTTTTTAATGTTTATTTATTTTTGAGACAGAGACAGAGTGGGGGAGGAGCAGAGAGAGGCAGACACAGAATCCAAAGCAGGCTTCAGGCTCCAAGCCATCAGCACAGAGTCCAATATGGGACTCAGACTCACAGAACGTGAGATCATGACCTGAGCCAAAGTCAGACGTTCAACCACCCAGGTGCCCTATCAGTCTTATAATTATACATCATCTAAGAGCTGTCATTCTTTCCAGTGACCCAATATCTTCACACATCCCCTCTGCCATGCTCCAAAGTCCCAATATCTTCCGAAAGGGAAGTTATATACACATATTTGGTTTCCTGGTTTTGTAGCTACTGCAGAGAATACCCATTGACTGCCTGGCTCTGGTGGCCAATGGAGCTTATGTTCCTGGTCCCATGGGACTGTAACAAATGGGGACACAGTACTTGACAGGCTACCACACCCAACGCACACAGCACAGACAGCAGACTGAAACATACCCCCAGTCCTCCTGTGAAAGAAGTCTGTTTGGTTGTCCTGGAGCTTTGGCCACAAGGGCAAGCTTCTAGTTTGGCACACATTTAAGAACCTACTGAGGTACTCTCTGGGGACAAAGGACAGTGGATGACCTCTTCACTCTCTCCCTTTGCCTCATTCCAGACTGCTGGTCACTCTCAGAGAGAAGCTTGTACACTCATATGCCCCCCACCCCCGATATCTGCAGCTGCTGCCCAGGAAACACTTCAAGATCACCTAGTTCTGGTGGCCAACAGAGCTTACGTTCATGGTCCCATCAGACTGTCTATATTTGCATTCTTTAAATGCTGCTTCCTAAGGGTTTGGTTTTCAGTCAGCCTGAATCTGGGTGCTGACTGAGATCCTCCTCTTTGGAACACTGAAAGGTCTTGGCATACCCTGAACTATTGGGGGCCACTGAAAATAAGGTAGGCTGCTCAGACAATCACAAAGGTCTGAGAGATAACCAAGAGCTAGAGCAAGGTTGAACAATAAGCTTAAACTTCTACACAAGGACACTCCTTCAAGACTGAAATCATACCAACCATTTCTTCAACCACAGTGGTATGAAACTAGAAACCAATTACAAGAAGAAAACTGGAAATTTCACAAACGTGTGCAGGTTAAACAATATGCCATTAAACAAACAATGTGTCAGAGAAGAACTCAAAACAGAATCAAAAAATACCTTGGAACAAATGAATATGAAAATACAACATACCAAACTTGTGGGATTTGTGAAAACAGTACTATGAAGGAAGTTTATAGTGATAAGTGCCTATAACAAGAAACAGAAATATCTCAAATAAACAATCTAACTTTACACTTCAAAGAACTAGAGAAAGAAGAACAAAAAAAGCCCTAAGTTAGTAGAAGGAAGAAAATAACAAAAATCAGAATGGACATAACTAAAATAGAGACTAAAAAGAAAAGATCGAGGAAACTAAGAGGTAGTTTTCTGAAAATAAAGTTGACACCCTTTTAGCTAGACTCACCAAAAAAAGTAAGAGGACTCGGTATCAGAAATGAAAGTAGAGAGTTACAACTGATACCACAGAAATATAAAGAATCATAAGACACTATTATGGTTGCTTTTTGGCCTTTTGACTAAGGTCAAGTAAAGACACTTGAACAAATATACACTAACAAATCGGACAACCTTCAGAAAATGGATAAATTCCTAGAAACCTACAACCCACTAAGAATAAATCATGAAGAAATAGAAAATATGAACACACTGATTACCAGTGAAGCGATTGAATCAGTAATCTCAACAAACTAAAGTCTAAACCCAGATTCCTCACTGTTGAATTCTACCAAATATTTAAAGAAAAGTTGATACCAATTTTTCTCTTCCAAAGAAAAAGAAAAAAAAAAGGAAAATAAAAGAAGAAAACACTTCCAAATTCATGTATGGGGCCAGCATTACCCTATACCAAAACATTTTTCAAGGACATCCCCCCCCAAAAAAAAATACAGACCAATATTTCTGATGGACATAGATGTAAAACTCTTCAATGAAATATTAGCAAACTGAAATCAGCAGCTCATCGAAAAGGATAACACACCATGATCAGGTAGGATTTATTCCGGGATACAAGGGTTGTTCAACATCCACAAATCAATCAACATGATACACCGCAGTAAAAAAAAAAAAAAAAAAAAAGAAAGGAAAGATAAAATCATATAATCATCTTAATAAATGCATAAAAAGCATTTGACAAAATTCAACATCCATTATTAAAAAAAATTCTCAACAATTTGATTATAGAGGGAGCATACCTCAATAAAATAAAAGTCAGATATAACAAGCTCACAGCTAACATCATACTCAATGCTGAAAAGGTGAACACTCCTCTAAAATCATTAACAAGATAAGGATGCCCACTCTTGCCATTTTATCCAGCATATTATTGGAAGTCACTAGTAAGAAAGTATCCAAAATAATAATAAAAAGAAAACAATCCCATTTATAATTAAATAAAAAAGAGTAAAATAGCTAGGAATAAATTTAACTAAGGAGGCAAAAGACCTTCACACTGAAAATTATAAGACACCGATGAAAGAAATTGAAGAAGACACAAATAAGTGTAAAGATATTCTATGCTCATGAATTAGAACCATTAATATAATTAAAATGTCCACATAACCTGAAGTCATATACAGATTCAGTGCAATCCCTATTACAATCCAAATGATGTTTTTCACAGAAATAAAACAAATAATCCTAAAATTTGTATGGAACCACAGAGGACAAAATCGCCAAAGCTATCTTGAGAAAAAAGGACAAAGGAGGCATCACACTTCGTAATTACAAACTGTATTACAAAGCAACAGTAACCAAACACTATTGTATTTCCATAAACTCAGACACATAGGTCAGTGGAATAGAATAGAGAGACCAGATATAAACCACACACATATAGAATCAATTAATTCATAATAAAGGAAGAATATACAATGAGGACAGTCTCTTCAACAAATGGTGTTGGGAAAACTGGACAGCCCCATGAAAAAGAATTAAACTGGACCACTTTCTTACACCATACACAAAAATTAACTAAAAATGTATTTAAGACTTGAACATAAGACCTAAAACCATAATACTCCTAGAAGACAACACAGGCAGTAAGCCCCTTGACTTTGATGATATTTTTGACACCAAAAGCAAAAACAAACAAATGAGACTACTTTAAACTTAAAAACTTCAAATTTAAAAGCTTCTGCACAGCAAAGGAAACCATCAACAAAATGAAATGGCAGCCTACCAAGTGGAAGAAAATATTTGCCAATCATATATCTGATAAAGTTAATATCCAAAATATATAAAGAACTCAAACCAAAGAAGCTAAAAACAAACCAATTAAAAAATGAGAAGATCTGAACTGACATTTTTTTTTCTTCTACCTATGATCTTACTTACATGTGGCGTCTATAACAAAACAAAAAAACTCATAGATACAAAGAACAGATGTGGTTGCCGGTGGGGGGCAGGGCTGTGTGTGGAGGACAAGTGAAATGGGTGAAGGTGTCAAAAGGTACAAACATAAAATACCTAAGGAGATGTAATGCACAGCATGGTGACTATAGTTAATAATTCTGTATTTTATATTTGAAAGCTTATCAGTAAATCTTAAAAGTTCTTATCACAAGAAAAAATAAATTTATAACTATGTGTGGCAATGAATGTTAGCTAGATTTATTATGGTGATCATTTCACTATATATACAAATATTGAATCATTATGTTGTACACCTGAAACTAATAGGCTGTATGTCAATTATCTCTCAATTAAAAAAATCAAATTAAGTCATTAATCTGTTCTCCTATACAACTTAGTTATTTTGAGAATATTATATAAATTTTATTTTTTATGTTGGACATAACTCAGTATTCATTATCTTTATTAAATACCATAGCCTTTTACCTTTCTGCTGGCATGTTTCATTTACATGTATGTGATAATAAATAGATCTGATCTTTAGTCTACATACTATGTTTTATTGTCAGCTTTAATTATTCATTTTATTGTCACCTATCTCTTGCAATGTCTGTATCTTCTTTTTTTTTTCTCCTTCTGATAGCTGAGACTACTTAAAAACTATTCTTAATTTTCAACTATGAATTTACCTTCATAACTTTAATATACTTAAAACTCAATTTTCTGGGGCGCCTGGGTGGCACAGTCGGTTAAGCGTCCGACTTCAGCCAGGTCACGATCTCGCGGTCCGTGAGTTCGAGCCCCGTGTCAGGCTCTGGGCTGATGGCTCAGAGCCTGGAGCCTGTTTCCGATTCTGTGTCTCCCTCTCTCTCTGCCCCTCCCCCGTTCATGCTCTGTCTCTCTCTGTCCCCCAAAAAATAAATAAACGTTGAAAAAAAAAAACCTCAATTTTCTAAGTTATAAGGTTTAGAAAGTATCCATTGTTTCCGCAGTATAAAACATTAGACACACTTCCACTTTCTTTAACAACTCTTCTCCTAGTTTATTACCTTAATATTTTCATCTTTGAGTTCCTATTCTGATTTATAAACATGATATGCCTACAAGGTTTTACTCTTTATTCTATATTTATATGAATGCAAAGTACACAGGCAGCTCTTGATACTATAGCTTCCTCATTTCATAGTGTTGCTATTTTACCTTTTCAGTTGTGTGATAGATGACAAAATCGGCCCCAGCACTTCTCAACTTCTCCCACAAGAGGGGAGTTGATGTGTTAAGCCCTTAGCACATCCTTTGACCAGTAGAATGCTGCACAGTGATGCCATGAGGCTTAGAAGCCAAAACCTCAGGGGGCCTTGCAATTTCGGTTCTTATGGTACTTTTGTTTTGGGGATATTGTCCTCTCCACCTGCAAAAAAGTCTGGGGTAGTCATGTAGATGATGAAAGACATGTGATCCAGTTTACCTTTGTTGCCCTACCCAACAGCCTGCCAACCATCAGACACTAGAATGAGGCCATGCTGGGTTATCCAACTTCAGGGGACATGCAGCTAAAAGCAGATAGAGGAGAACCCAGAGAGATGGATCAAGTTGTCTAGATCAGAAAAACTGCTCAGCCTACTCACAGGATCATGAGCTAAATAAAGGGTTATGGATTTAAGCCACTAAATTTCAGGGTCATTTGTTTCATAGCAAAAACTAACTGATACAAGTTGGTTGGTGGAATTCATAACTAAGATTCTTCCCCCCTAGTCTCTCATGGGTAGTATATTCTGAGTCCTTTATTTAAGAATGGTTTCTTATTACCTTTATTCTTGCATAAAAAGCTAGCTATTAAACTTTTGCATCAATTTTTTAACTTAAAATTCTGCAGACATGCTCCACCATCTCCTGACATTGCAAGAATCTGAGTGTAGCCTAATTTTTCCCACTTGAAGGTAATTTCTTTTTCCAACGGATGACTATAATACTCTATTCCATCTTGAATATTAATATTATACCATAGTACTCCTCAGGGTTGATAATTCCACTTTTTCTTGCAACCTGGTGTTCAGTTTACATTTGTAAACTCAGTTCTTTTATAGAAAGTTAATGTTTTTTTGTATTCATTTCAGTCGAATACAAAGACAACAATTAGGCAAATATCAGATCTCCACTCTAGTCTCTATGGCTAATTGTTCTCACAGTTTTGTCTATGGAATTTCCTCAAACATATCCTTACTTCCACATTGTCCAGCAGTGAGACAATGAGCTGACAAGATTTTACACATAATGTAATTTAATTTCATACAGTCTGAACTAATAAAGAGATATAGCTAAGGCATGCTAGCTGTGTCTCAATTTCTTCACCTATAGAACAGAGATAATAGTAGCAGTAACTAATGGAAGTCTTCCAAATATTCAATGAGCCTATAAGAATAAGGCCCTCAGAAGACTTCCTGGTATGTGGTAAGTCAATATTAGCTTTGATTAGCATTATAAATTATTGCTGGCTGTTTTTTCATCATGGATTCTACTTATTGCTTTTAATATGGCTCTCATTTTTGTAATGGCATTCTTGCTATCTTTAATTTCTTTCCTTAACCTACCTGCCTCACTTTTTAATTGCCCCTATTTTTCTATTCTCTTTAGACTCTTTTTCATTCTTTGGTATGGATTTTCTTTTTTTCTTTCCTCAGAGTCCCTGTTCTCTTATATTTCCATATACTTTTTAGAATCAAATTCTACTTTTCTAATGTAGACCAAATTATCCAATGGGCACTACTGTAAGCCATTCCAATTTGGTGATCCGCTTGCTCTGAAGAGAGAAATTCCAAAACAGAAGGTAAGACAGCAACCAAGGAATTCAGAATTTATGTATTGCTCTAAAACGACAAACCTAGCTTTGGCTTCCCCTCCCTTCTCCAGCCCACATCATCTCTATTGCACGTTTTTGTGTTAGAAGTATAGGTTTCATGAGGCAGTGTTCTCATTTTGGACCCGACGCTGCTGGTGCCTCATATCCCTCCACCTCTGATTTAAGCGGTGGCTCTAGGCGACAGTTCTGCGTGGGCTGTTTCACCTCATACCACCTGCACCAATCTTCAGAGAGAACTGTGTGTTGTACTGTTTTCAGTCTCAACTCCTTCCCGGGTGCTTCAGGAACCTGCTTATCGCTCCCAAGTGCTGCTAGGAAATGGGGGGGGGGGGGGGGGGTAGTTAGGACCCCTGAGGCAACCTTCAAATAACAAGAGATGGGATCCTGTAGAAAATTGTTCTGCTTATGGTCCTTCAAGCAGGGAATTCTGAGAGCCATTCTGTACACTTCTCAGAGGTCCCAGTGGAATCTAATGTGCATTACTCACCATGGCAGCTTTGATGACCCATGTGCACACCAGCTTTCCCTCCATCCTCACCTGTCTCTCCAGCCTTGTCCCTCCTTCTTTTATCCTCAACTTTTGCTTCTGGAATCACTGTCTAAAGAGTCTCTGTACCAGAGTCTTTGTGTCAGGCTCTGCTCTGAAGAAACCCAAACTAAGACACACTTTTGTACAATTTCTCTTTAAGCCCTTTACCTCCTATTTCTCTGGAATATGGTATTTAACCCCAAGTAGTCCCTAAATTTTCTGGTAGCCTATTAATGGCCCAAGTTCTTGTGATTTAGATCAGAGTATTATTCCTTTGGCAAATGAGGATCAAATAAATTCAAATTTTCAGATAAAGAGGCATCCTGATCGAGATTTAGAGTTAGATATCATCTTGGCTCATGAAACAGGGGATTTTCTCCTCTTTCCTTTGTTGTTTTCATTCACCTAAGAGGATTTTGGTGAGCAGATTTAAGCAAATGGTAAAACCCTAAAGATAAGAAATCATTTTACCTGTTATCATAGAACTTCCAAAATAATGTGATTCTGGCCCTGTTTCCTCTGCAAAATAAAGAGACTGCTATTAAAATTAAATTCTCTTTGAGATTTATAATTCTGTGTTTGGTGCTAAACCATAGTGCCATAATGTATCCTTTAGGAAAGGCAAAAGATATCTTCCTTTGTCCATAAAGTTCAGAACGCTTTAGTAATTCAAGCAGAAGTAGATGGTCTAAATTAGGTAAACATAGGAGAAGGAAATTTACCTATTGTTTCTCATTGTCTTGAACTCTATAATCAGGGAAAAGGTTGTATGAATAGCAATATCTACAATAGGAATAAACCACACTTAATTAGTTTCAAACTTCATTTTCATTTAAGTAGAATTATAAACAAATACAGCTAGCTGCAAATTTATCTACTTTCCTTTGAAAATGAATTACTGATATTTGCATACTGTTTAAAAAGTATAATAGGAAGAAATGCTACAATAACAATACAATAAATAATTTTGCAATATGCTTTGCTTTCCTAAGTCACTAAAATTCTGTTTTAAGTATTAGCATCATGGGATGTTGAAATATTTAAAAATCTTAATTTGAAAAATAAATTATTCTACTTGGTTTACCCAATGAGAATGTACTTATATAATGTTTAAATATATAAAAGGCCACTATAATTCTAAATGACTCAGTGATATGACACCATCCATGGAACCTAGTTATTTTTTAAGTTTATTTATTTATTTTGAGAGAGAGAGAGAATCCCAAGCAGCCTCCGTGCTGTCAGCGCAGAGCCCAATGCAGGGCTCCATTTCACAAACCCTAAAATCATGACCTGAGCCAAAACCAACAGTCGGACATCAACCAACTGAACCACCCAGGGGCTCCCCTAGTTATTTAAAACTAAATGTAAAACCGTATGTTTTCAAGCATTTAGTTGTGCAGTGATAACATTTTTTTAATGCCTTCTGTCTTCCACACACAGCTAGACAGCAGGAAGGTGAGAGGAGACCCTGACCACGTAGAACTGACGTCCAGAGAGATTATTAACATGTGAACGGGCAATCCTAACACAGAATGAGCACTGCCATGGTCAGAGAAAAAGAGCTATCGGAACACCCAGCACTGCTCTCTAATCCAGACTTACATGTTAAGAATGATTTTTCAAAAGAAATCCTTATCTAATTATCTAATAATTGAAATAAAAAGCTTTTCTATTACAAAGCTGCTTCCTGAAAAGAGATCAAAAGAAACTACCTGAAAAATACCATGCAATTTAGTTATTTTGCATTTTCACATCTTTAGATACATAGAGAGAGTGTTTTCAATATAAATGTGTCTTTGAACAGATTTCTTCTGAAAGTGATTTATTGGCTATGACTAGTTCTCTGTAAGCATCCTAGAAGAACAAAGTTTTGATAGTTAAAATTATTCAGGAGAAAATAACCAAACACTTTCATTAAATACATTTTGATAAAGACAGACTACTGTTGCTAATCCTAATTAAAGCTCTTCACAATGGTCCAAAAAACAAAGAAGAGAAAATAATGATCTTAAAGAGAGACACTGTGATTGGCTTAATGCATTATTCTGGGCTTTTTAGAAGATAAATGTTACATGAAGATAAATAAATATTGGGGGGAAAAGCTTTATCCTACTTAAGTATACTAATATTTAGTATTTATTGAACATTAACAATATGTAGGAAATAGTTTAAAATTCCAAGTTAGTCATGGTCTCTGGCAAAAGATAGTTATTTTATTCCTAATTGCATTTGGGTCCCAACCATAACTCTTATAACACCATGCATTCTCTGTTACAGATCTAAATGTTAATTGTTATAGAATTGCTAAATCCTTCACAGATGACCTTAAACAAAGCAATTGTTAAGTGTTCGTGACCCCTAAACATTAAGCATAGTGACAGAAAAAATTATTAGTATAAAATTATTTAAATATACAGAAAATTTAATGTAATCTATTAAAAAACTAATAGCAAGGTTACCTGTTACAAATTGATATGCAAATATCAATTTCATTTCTATATAGCAAGCAATTGAAAATTGAAAAAAATTTTTAATGTTTATTTTTTTTCAGAGAGAGAAGCACAAGTGGGGTAGAGACAGAGACACAGAGAAACAGAGACACAGAATCTGAAGCAGGTTTCAGGCTCTGAGCTGTCAGGAGCTCGAACCCACAAGCTTTAAGATCATGACCTGAGCCAAAGTTGGACACTTAACCAACTGACCCACCCAGGTGCCCCAAAAGTTGAAATTTTATTAAAAAATTCCACTTACAATGAGCACAAATATATTACATATTCAGGTAGGTATCTGACAAAATACTGTAAGATCTAAACACTACAAAATAGTGCTGAGAAAAATTTAAAAGACAAAATAGAGAAAAAAAAACAAGAGGAGGGATATACCATGTTCAAGAGTCAGAAGACTTAATATGGTCAATATGGTGATTCTCTCAAATTAATCTATAGATTTAACACCATCTCAGTCCAAATCCCAGTGGGGTTTTTGATAGAAATTGACTCATTTTAAAGTCTTCATGAAATAGCCCAAAGACCTTAGAAAATAACAAAGTTGAAGAACTAACATCACTTGATTTCAAGCCTTCTTATTAATCTAGAATAATCAAGCAATGTGATATTGTTATAAAGATTAAAAAAAAAACTCAATTACACAGAATGGAAAGTTCAGAAATATACCCACATATATGGACAACTGACTTTCAATAAATTTGAAAGACAATTCATTATAACATAGTCTTTAAACAAACAGTGCTAGAAAAATTGATGTCCATATACCAAAAATAGACTTCAATTTATACTTCACATTTTATAGCAAAATTAACATAAAATAGATCATGAATAAAAATGTGAAGGCAAGAACTATTTTTATTTCTTCAAACGTTTTTTGTTTTTTGTTTGTTTGTTTGTTTTTGGGGGGACAGAGAGAGACAGAGCATGAACGGGGGAGGGGCAGAGAGAGAGGGAGACACAGAATCGGAAACAGGCTCCAGGCTCCAAGCCATCAGCCCAGAGCCTGACGCGGGGCTCGAACTCCCGGACCGCGAGATTGTGACCTGGCTGAAGTCGGACGCTTAACCGACTGCGCCACCCAGGCGCCCCAAGAACTATTTTTAAAAAATAGAAGAAAATATAGGAGAAAACTATTTGTGACCTTGGGATGAGCAAAGTTTTCCTAGATACAGCACCAGAAGTGTAATCCATAAAAGAAAAACTGATAAATTGGACTTCATTAAAATTAAAATGTGACCTCTTTGAAAGATACTGTTAAGAAAGTGAAAAGACAGATACAATGTGAGAAAACATTTGCAAATCATATATCTGATAAAGGAATTGTACCTAGATATACAAGATCTTTAAAATTGTACCCTTTTTTAAAATTAAAAAAAAATTTTTAAACGTTTATTTATTTTTTGAGAGACAAAGAGAGACAGAGCATGAGCAGGGGAGGGGCAGAGAGAGGGAGGGACACACAACATCTGAAGCAGGCTCCAGGCTCTGAGCTGTCAGCACAGAGCCAGATGCAGGGCTCCAACTCACGAGCTGTGAGATCATGACCTGATCTGAAGGACGCTCAACTGACTGAGCCACCCAAGCGCCCCTAAAATTGTACCCTTTAAACACGCACAGTCTATTGTGTGTCAGCTATACCTCAAGAAACTGTCTTAACACTTACTGAAATATTTCTACTCCATTAGGTAAACTGCATTTTGTAATGTCACCTTCTGCTTTTCTAGTATGGACTGTTCCCATTATTTCCTGGAATAAAATGGAAAGCAGCTCGCAAAATTCACTCTAAGCAGTTTTCAGGCAGTCTTCTGGAATCTGAGAAACCTTTGAAAACAGGAATGAAAATGTGTGTTGCCTTTTCATGAGTCCCTTTAGAGGAGCACATATCCTCAAATGAACAAGTTATTTGTGATAAGACCTGGTTTTTAACCAACTTAAAACAGTTTACCTTAACTCAGTTTCTTTTCTCAATTTCACCCATCATTCCCTTAGATAGAAATAATTTCCACATATTCAGCCTTTCTTATCAATATTAGATTTTTTTTAAATGCTTATTTATTTTGAGAGAGAGAGAGAGAGAGAGCACAAGCAGGGGAAGGGGAAGAGAGAGAGAGAGAGAGAGAGAGAATTCCAAGCAGGCTCCATGCTGTCATCACAGAACCTGATGCAGGGCTTGAACTCCTGAACTGTGAGATCATGACCTGAGCCCAAATCAAGAGTCAGATGCTCAACTGACTGAGCCACCCAGGGACCCCTCTTATCAATACTAAATTTTACTTTTTAAAAAAATATGTTTATGTCTGAGAGACAGAAAGAGACAGACTGCAAGTGGGAGAGGGGCAGGGAGAGAGGGCAACACAGAATCTAAAGCAGGCTCCTGGCTCTGAGCTGTCAGCACAAAGCCCAATGCAGGGTTCGAACCCATGAACTGCAAGATCTTGACCTGTGTCGAAGGCAGATGCTTAACTGAGTCACCCAGGCACGCCAATACTAGATTTTATTTATATTTTTTAATATTAATTTATTTTTGGGAGAGCACAAGAAGTGGAGGGCCAGAGAGGGGGACGGAGGATCTGAAATGGGCTCTGCACTGACAGGCTGTCAGCAGTAAGCCTGATGTGGGGCTTAAACTCATGAACCGCAAGATCATGACCGGAGCTGAAATTAGATACTCAACTAACTAAGCCACCCAGGTGCCCCCAAAACTAGATTTTAAAGAGCAGTTTTTCCTAGACTATTTGGGCAATGAACAGAAAATTTCACTACTAAATGTATAAGTGTCCCTTTTATCAATAAGGACATTATAAAACATCAAATAAAGACTATATACTTCTAATCCATCACCTCATCTAAACTCCTGCACCGGCAAATATGAAATAACATAATTGTGTGCTAAAAACTCTCCTTTAGATGACCATGAGAAATATTAATGTGTCCACTGAGCATCAGGGAATTACAGAACAAACATAAGTGCATCTAAATGATGGATACATTCTTAAATCTAATAAACCAAGCAAGAAATCATGCAACAAGGTTGAGAGTCAAATTGGCCTTAAGTATCCACTGATAGAAATATTTATAGAAAGATAAAGTTCTAATGTGGATATAAGGTATGGTGACTTGAGGACAAATACTTATTAAACCCTTTCTTAGATATAACTTGATGGGAATGCAAAGTGATGCAGCCACTGTGGAAAACAGTATGGAGGCTCCTTAAAAATTAAAAAAATGAAACTATCCTACAATCCAGTAATCTCATTATTAAGTATCTACCAAAGAAAATACAAAAACACTAATTCAATTGGATACATGCTCCCTTAATGTTTACAGCAGCATTATTGACAATAGCCAAACTATGAAAGCAGGCCAAGTGTCCATCAACTGATGAATAAAGATGTGGTATATAAATTCAATAAAATATTATTCAGCATGAAAAAGAATGAAATTTCCCTTTTGCAACAACATGGATGAAGCTATAGAGTATAATGCTAGTGGAGTAAGTCAGTCAGAGAAAGACAAATGTCGTATGATTTCACTCATGTGGAATTTAAGAAACAAAACAAATGAGCAAAGGTGTGGAGTGCCTGGGGTGGCTCAGTTGGTTAGCCTTCTGACTCTTGATTTCAACTCAGGTCATGATCCCAGGATATAAGATCAAGCCCCATGTCTGGCTCTGTGCTAACAGCACTGAGCCTGTTTGGGATTTTCTCTCTCTTTTCTTTCTCTGCCCCTCCCCCTGCTTGCTCGCTCACTCTCTCTCTCTCTCTCTCTCTCTCTCTCTCAAAAATAAATAAACATTTTTAAAAATGAGTGAAGAGGAAAAAACAGAGAGACCAACTAAGAAACAGACTCCTAACTATAGAGAGTTGATAGTTACCAAAGGGGAGGTGAGTGGGAGGGTGGGTGAATAGGTAATGGGGATTAAGGAGCACATTTGTCATAATGAGCACTGGGTAAGTTATGGAATTGTTGAATCATTGTATCGTGCATCGCAAAGTGATATAACACTGTATATTAACTATACTGAAATTAAAATTAAAAAAATTGAAAAAAAAAAACCTATTCTTAAACACAGAGAGAGAGCATGTGCTTTTGTACAAGATGAAGGTCACTGAGTCATTTTACATCCCAAACATGACACTTAAACTCAATGCATTTACCCAACATGACTTGCAATACATTTGTAGTATCAGTATTATCACCCAGCTTCCGTACACAGCAATGAGAGTCAGAAAAAAGGATCAGGAAAGGGAAGTTTGAGGAGTTTGATTATCTGAATGTAATTTAACTTTCATTTAAAATAAAAATACCAATAGGATCTATGCCTCAAATCAGGAAACATACATGAAAATAGACTTGTGCTTTTAATTTTTCAAAGCATATAAGGTTTTATTTTCCTGCAATTTTAGGATCCTATAGGACCATTCTTTATGAAACGTATCAAGACATTGTCTAATCTATTTAAAGTGTCAAGCATTTTCAGCACCAGGCCAGAGGGTTAATGTCATCTCAAGAAAAGCCATAATAACTCAAGTACAATTTTTATGTGATACACTCAAAGAAATTACTATAATGAATGAGACATCACCATAAGTACTAGGGGGCATTTTCAAATGAATAATGGCTTAACATGAGCACATAATTAAATCCCAGGCCAAGTGAGTAAAAAATAATTTAACAGCATTGTTAATATATAGTTAGTTGATTTGTTCATTCCATTTAATTTATCATAGTCCACATTGTAAAAGTAAATAAATAAGTCTAATGCAATGTCAGCCTTAAGATAAGCATAGCTTCAGGGTGCCTAAGTGGCTCAGTCAGTTGGTTAAGCATCTGACTCTTGATTTCTACTCTGGTTGTGATCTCAAAGCCCTAGGTCAGACTCCCTGCTGGGCATGGAGCCTGCTTGGGATTCTGTCTCTCCCTCTCCCTCTGCCCCTCCCCTGCTGGCAATCGAGCACTCTCCTCGCCTCCCCTCTCCAAAAACAAAAAAAATGTAAGCACAGCTGCTCTGATCACCTTCAGCTCACATCTTTTTCCAGGGAGACAAGGACCCCAAGACATTTAAATTATCCTGATGGTTAACACAAAAGCAAGCTACTTTGCATGAAAAAGGCATTGAACTAAAAAGCACAGTTGTAGATATAAGCACAGACAAGTCTGAGTTTTGTGAACCTGTTTTTCTTTATGTAAAATGAGAATGATCATGGAGAGGAGGTAAAAATATAAAATCTAAAATTCTGCATTCATATGGTACTCAGGAAATACCAACCAAGAGAACTGAAATGAGGGGAAAAGGACTTATAAAAAAGATATTGTGGAAATCAAAACTTCAAAATTACAATAAATCTTACAATATTTTCTCTATACACCATTTTGAACTCTTGTTCCAAATTACCTACCTAATAAAAATGTATTAGATTACAAATTATTAGGATCTAAAGGACTGCTAATGATATTTTTAAATCAAGATCTGATTCTTCAAGTTTCTGTCTTAACTCTTCCATGATATTTCTACTGTGTACAGACGGACTAAATGTCTTTGGCCAAAGTCCTTACCATATTTGTAGCCTTCCTCTTCTAGCTGGGTTTCTCCCTTTCCCCAGCCCTCCTGACTCAACTCTTTGGGAACACTCTGTTATTGTTCCCCAAGGAAGCCATACATTTTCCTGATTTCTTCTCTTCCTCATTACACAAGTTCTTATCTTTCCACTCAGTTGTAATGTTGCCTCCGTTGTGAAGGCTTCACGGATCCTTGCCTAGAGAGTTGGTTGTTCCCTCTTTGTTTATGGTATAGTGAAAAGAACAGACAATCCAGAGTCCAGCATTAATTGCAAATTTCCAGCTTCCAGCACTGATCATCTGATTCTGAGTAATCTGCCAAATCCCTCTCATCTTGGTTTCAACTCTTTAAGTACTTTAGTTCAGTAATTGCCTTATCATGTAACATGAGGGCCACATTCCCAAATGTACATAAATCATGTATACCAGAACCAAGCACTTACTAGATTCTTAAAGAACAATAGCTATTAGTAGTAGTATTCCATACCGCTCTGAGAGTGCACTATTATTTAACTTACGTCTATCCCCCATACTAGACCATCACACAAAGACATCATATTTCATCCTCTTTGAATTATTAACAAGTAGCATAGCTCCTAGCAGAGAGTGAGCACTTACTGAAGAATGCATGCATGGAAAGATGGATGAATATAAATCATAGAGCACAACACTTTATTTTATAGTTGAAGAAATTGAGGCCTAAACTATTTAGATGACTTGCGGCAAGCCACACTTGTGGCTAAGGAAAGAAAGAGAGTGATAGAACAAAGGTAATGACGATTGAGTAATCAGGATCTTTCCTACTTGGGAACTGCATTTCCTCCAGTCAATGCTTTTTGGATGAGGTTGCACATTAGGTAGGCCTACTTTCCTACAGCATCCACAAGTCATGTGACCCAAGCTGACAAATCAGAGTATTTCACTTCACCTCTGGGTTACTGTGGTTCAGGGGTGGAACTGCAGCTCAGGCAAGGCTATGAGCGTTCTTTAAAAGTCACTATTCTCTAGATTTATGCTGTTCTGAAACCAAACTTAGCTAAAAGAGAGTAGACAAAGACAGGGGAAGAAACTTAATGTTGACATCATTGGAAACTGTGTCAGGCTGTAGTTGAAGCTCCTTGTACTTCCATTGTCTCATCTGTACGAGTTGAGTTTCTAGCATTTGCAACGGTAAGGATCTCAATACAATTTGTTTCCTAATTTCTAGGCCCCTGTTTTTCCTTTACACTCTGATGTCTGCTAAATAACTACCGCGTGATGTAAAGTGATGGAAAACAAGCAGCAGTGTGCTAAGCCAGTTGTTTCGTTTCTAACAGCAAGTCCAATGCATTGAACGCCCGTATCCACCAGTTAATAGACTGCCCCAAACGTGATTAAGATGATATTGCTAAAACTTGATATTCACAAGTATTACCCCTCACCATTTATCGCTATCACTCTTAATTAATAAATTGTAAGGTTTGCCCGTCAGTTTTACTTCATGGACAATGCTTACACAAAAGCATTTAACCCTCAGCTAGCAACAACTTTGTCATATTTAAAAACACGGGTCTTTGATACAGTGCTGTCAACACAGTCCTCTATCACTTGCCTTTGTAGAAACATTTCATTAACACAGAGCAAGTTTTCAAATGAGAAATATAAACTGGGTTTTCCATCTGCAGAATACATTAAACTAGTTTATTTCTTTGAAGAAATTTTTAAAAGCCAAAATCTAAAACGGTTTTATAAACCTTTCATACATGGATCCATTTTTTTCTTCAAACATATTTATCAGGAGTGACAGAAATAAATACAGCAATTTTAAATCTTTGACCTAAACATAGTTTAAACCCCACTGATTGACAGAGCAGGCTGGAATTTAATAAATGTCCTTTATAAACAAGGGTAAGGTAGGTGCATGCACTGGGCTATTATGGTTGAAATTTAAAACAAACTATCACTAAGTCGCTTATAGTCTACTATTTTATTGTTACACTAATCTTTTAATCATTTTGTTAAACTATCTTCACAATTTAATAGAAATGTTCTTTCAAGTGAAAAAATAATAGAATCCAATGTGTTAAAATAACATATCAAAGATCAGAACACTCAGAGGCTAATTTCCCCAGAAGAACATTCCAAAGCTTCATCTTCATCAATTATGCTTTCAAAATGGGGTTAAGATTTGAAAAATTTTAATAAAGTATTTATCGTGATAAATATTTGAAAAATATTATGTAACACCAGGTTAAACTAATTACTTATCTTTATAAAACAACCTTGTTTTAAATATCCTGTACTAGAGAAAATACTTTTACTTCCTCACAGTCATTATTCTTGAGTAATTTTAACTGAGAAACAGACACTCATGTTCTTTTTAAATAGCTTCACCTTTCTTAATTTACTCTAAAAAATGTATGGTTGGAACTTTTAAATCATTAAAATATAATCATAAAATAGATATCAAAGTGTTTAAACCATTAATTCGTCTATTTCTTCCCCAAAGTCCTCTTCGATCCCATCACATTTATTCAGCATTTAGTATGTTAGGATGGACTTGTCAGAACAAAATCAAAAACCAAATGAGTCAAATTATCAGCTTTTAAGTTAGTATCCCCAAATCCAGGTATGAAACAAGTAAAACAGGAAGAATACTTGCTATATAGGTTGTTCCCATTCAAGGGGATATGCAAATTTCCTGTAAAGTGTTGGGAAGGAAAGCCATAGAGTTGGAATGTTAGAGAGAATTTCTAAAAAAGGAAATATATATCCTGATCCTCTCTTGGGTCAAACATCTGGTGTGGGGGTTGGAGAAATGGAGAGGCAAAAATGATAAAATAATCTCAAATAAATATGGAATTTTGAGAGCAAAGAGGACAATTTCTATTTTCCCTAATAAGGCTCCAACTCCAGGAGTTTTTCCAGCCTTATAGAAAAGCCCTCTGGCCAGAGGCTAAAGAACAATGAATTAGAAATGCCTGCAGAAAGATTCTAGGTACCTCATCCTGAGGTCAGCTTCAGAGACCCCAAGGGCTCAGCTCAGAAAGGCAAGTGGTGTGGACAGAGGGATACAGCAACAGATACCAGCATGGACCAGAGAACAGATAGAACTGAGAATATGCAACAAAGGCTTAGTGTGGAAGGCCAGACTGCAGGTAGGAACAGGGAATAGATGATGATGCAGCAATGGGTATCTGACTGGGACGATTGCAACTTAGTACCTGGTGTTATTTCCTGACTTCTCTCCCCTCCAGGACCTTGACATTATGTGGTCCTATTAGAACTCTTACACAACCTTAAAGGAAAGAGGATATTTTAGTTAGCTATTGCTGTGTAGCAAATTACCACAAACTTAGGAGACTTAATACCTATTAGTTATAGTTCTGAGGGTCAAAAGTCTAGAGTGGCCACACTGAGTGGTCTGCTCAGGGTAACACAAGGCTGAAATTAAGGTGTCTGCCAGCCTGAGTTCTCATCTAGAGGCTCAGGAAAAATCTGCTTCTTAACTCATTAAGATTGTTGACAGGATCAGTTCTTTGTGTCTACGGGACTAAGGTCCTTGTTCCTGGCCAGCTATCCAGCCAAGGACTGTTCTCAGCTTCTAGAAGCCAAACAGGGCACTCTGAGCTCCTAGAGACTGCCTGCATTCCTTTCCATGTGGCTCCTTCTGTCTTCGATGCAATCCATCTTGCCCACATCAAATCCTTCTCAAGCTTCCAACCTGTGACTTTTCGGTCTCTGATCTTTAATCCCACATCTAAAGGGTCCATGCCGTTAGGCCAGATTCACTGGATAATCTCCCTTTTTTAAAGTCAACTAATTTGGGACCTTAATTATATCTTCAAAATTCATTCACAGCAGTACCTAGATTCATGCTTGATTAAGTGAAACCATATGAACTCCAGAGGGCAGGAATTATGGGGTAGAATTCTGCCTACCACAGAGGAGAGGAGATAATTAGCCTAGGATCTCTAGAACTGATTTTGAAAACCCCGAGAGTATCTATGTGGAATGAAGATGATGGAACACAGGTCAGGATAAAAATTAATCGATACTGAAATTTTTCTTTAAAAAAATGGTTTTATATTACACATGCCAGAGTTTGTAACCCATGGAATCTGTACCTATTCAAATAGAGAAGAGCATCACTAGCAAATAGTACTTAAGGTCATGTGTAAACTTAGCATAATGACAGAAAACCATGAGCCAAAACTCCTTTAAAATTTTATGCACATCCTCATGTTAGCAGAGCAAACATAGGTACTTGAAATTATAATATTTGATCATCAGTCTTCCAGCCTTTCCTATCTTTAGCTAATTCTATTCCCTGACCCATTCTGTCATTATTTACATCTTAAAATTTCTTTCACCTAAATCTGCAGCTATCCAATTATATCTATTTTCTTTATATCATGCCCAAGACTATTGAGTAGCAGGCTGGGACATCAAGAAATGTCCAAGTACATAAATCAGAGTTAGAACAGGGTTAGGAGGTGCCATAGGTGGCTAAGTCAGTTAAATATCCGACTTCAGCTCAGGTCATCATCTCACAGTTGGTGGGTTTGAGCCCTGCATCAGGCTCTGGGCTGACAGGTCAGAGTCTGGAGCCTGCTTCAGAATCTGTGTCTCCCTCTCTCTCTCCCCTTCCCCCACTGATATTCTTATTCTTATTCTCACTCTCTCTCTCTCTCTCTCTCTGTCTCTCTCTCATGAACATTTAAAAAAAATAATAGGGTAAGAGTATTATTTTTATCTCCCTAACCAACTTTTTACCACCTGGGTGATTAAACCCAGGTGAGACCCAAGTCTCAGGGTTAGAAGTACACCTAGAGAACATTCAAAGCAGCAGCAGGGTCCTTAACATTCTTCAAAAGCTAAGGAGGGATAAGAAAGACTACAAGTTGCTTTGAAGAGTACTCTTGAATTCCACTTCCTGTAAGAGTACTCTGATCCTTATAGACCAAAAGGGTTTCATGGTGAAATTGCTGCTTGAAAGAACCCTCTATTTTGACAGATAGCTGAGAGTCACGGTTTTCTGAGAATTACAGTCCCCACCCCCTGCCCTGTGAAAATAAAGCAGAAAGACATTGAAGACTGCTACACTGACACTACTTTCCTCCAAAACACAAATACACAGTTAATTTGCACTAGAGTAGGACTTTAAACATTAAAGTGTTAGTTACAAATATAATCTGTCTGGTATAGGGCTATTGCTTTTATCTTGCAAACCAGAGAGTAAATCAGATTTTCAGTCAGGGCTTTACTTGGCCATAGTTATGCTCAACTATCATTGGTAATTACTTTGGCTCTATCCATAGTGCCAACAGCTCTTCCCATGAACCAAAATAAATAACTTATGTCCTTTAGGAATAAAAGAGGGACTGAATAAATTGAAGACACTCTTCAATCAGCATCAGGAGCACCAAGCAGCTTCTAAATTTATTCCATTCACACTTGGTTTTTAAAGAAGACTGAGCTATTTATTTCTGTCCTATGGGCAAACTCAGAAGTATAATGGACAAAATGTCAGAGAAAATGAAGAAAAATGATGGTATTCCCCAACAGAATAAATACATCTTTGCAAAAATCAAGTTACCAGAGTTTTTCTAAGCCCCAAGTGATCAGCCGCTGTGAGACATAAAACTGAGCTGAAAGCACTGGGCAAAGGACTTGAGTAAATGAGGACTTATATTTGTAATGAAGTAGCATTGGTAACGACTGATCATCTTTCAAGAGCTGAGGCTCTAGTTCTCAAATCCCTAGATGCTACCTCAATTTTCCGAAAGGTATTTGTATCTTTGGAGCACATTCCCCTCAGGGATCTCAGAGACTCATTGGTAGTGCATGTTTTGAGCTCTAATCTAGGGAGACAAACAGCCTTCTCCATATGCATATGGAGGAACATTTGGGATTTCTGAACCACTACTTCGACATCTGCCAGAAAATGGGGTATTATTAGAAGATGCTGCCTCACATTTAATAATTCAAGCACAGCCAGTTTTTTTTAATGTTTTACATTAATCACTTAGCAATGGATGAATATTGACTGTCCTGAGTAATATTTACCAGATCCTGCCAAATAGACCTCTTTGTTGTCCCCAAATTTATCTTAGACATTCCCTGCTCAAGGTCTCTGCTCACCATTTCTCCATAAAACCTGTAATTGTCCTCCCAATGCAGCTGAAAATCTGCTTTCATGAAGCTTTCCCTTAAAATCTAAGACCGAACGATTCCCCTCTTTTCTCTAATTCTAATAGCAGTTTTTATCTGCACTATTCAGATTGATGAGTTCCCGATTTCCCCATGAAGACTTTCTTGTTAAGTCCCTGCAATAGGTTGAATAATGGCCACTCAAAGATATCAAGTCCTAATCCCTGGAACTTGTAAATATTATGTTATTTAGATAAAGGGTCTTTGCAGAAGTAGTGAAGTAAAGACTTTTGAGATGAGATTGCCCCGGATTATCCAGGAGGGCTCTAAATGCCTTCACAAGTGTCTTTATAAAAGAGAAGCAAAGAGGGGCGCCTGGGTGGCGCAGTCGGTTAAGCGTCCGACTTCAGCCAGGTCACGATCTCGCGGTCCGGGAGTTCGAGCCCCGCGTCGGGCTCTGGGCTGATGGCTCAGAGCCTGGAGCCTGTTTCCGATTCTGTGTCTCCCTCTCTCTCTGCCCCTCCCTCGTTCATGCTCTCTCTCTGTCCCAAAAATAAATAAACGTTGAAAAAAAAAAAATTTTAAAAAAAAGAGAAGCAAAGAGAGATAGCACATTCAGAAAAGAAGGCAATGTGAAGACAGAGACAGAGATTGAACAGATAGGGCTAGAAACCAAGGAATACCAACAGCTATCAGATACTAGAAGAGGCAAGCAATCAGTTCTTCTCTAGATTCAGTGGAGGGATCACATCCCTGCTGACCATGATTTCAGACTTCTGACTCCAAGAATTATGAGAAAATCTATTTCTGTTGCTTTAAGTCACTAGTTTTGACTAGTTACAGCAGCCATAGGAAATTGATACAGTCCACCAAATAATTTTGATAATTGATCATTGCTCCTCACAGAGGGAGTATAATGCAGCATATAGCTGACCTTTGCCCTTTTTAGTCGACACTTGGGCTTTTGTAACTCCATATTTACATCTGGCTGGACAGGTTAAAGTTTTGTATCCCCCAATTTTAAGAAAAATGTAGGGGCGCCTGGGTGGCTCAGTCAGGTGGGCGTCCGACTTCGGCTCAGGTCACGATCTCACGGTCAGTGAGTTCGAGCCCCGCATCGGGCTCTGGGCTGATGGCTCAGAGCCTGGAGCCTGCTTTTGATTCTGTGTCTCCCTCTCTCTCTGCCCCTCCCCCGTTCATGCTCTGTCTCTGTCTCAAAAATAAAACGTTAAAAAAATTTTTTTTTAATAAAAAAAATAAAGAAAATGTAACCCTCTCTTTGCAAGGTTATTCAGATTCTGTTATTCCCCAGTAAAATAGTGGTTTAGTTCATGAATTTTTGAAATAAGACACATGAGTTCCAATCTCAGCCCTGACACTTTCTAGCTTTTTTAGATTAGGCAATTCATTTAACCTCTTTAGGCTTCCATTTTCTTATTTATGAAAATTTGATACCTTATAGGATTTCTGAGTGGATGAAATAATTCATGTAAAGCACAGTGAGTGGCACATTATAAATGCTTAGTAAATGGAAGGTATTTTCATTTTGTGTTTCCTATAGTTTATCCTTCAACCAATATTTACCAAAGGCCCCTTATGAGCTAGGCTGTCTACTAGAATCTAAGATTACAAATCTAAAGAAAGAGATTCCCTCAAAAAATTAAAAGTAGAATTATCATATGACCCAGCAATTAAACCTCTGAAAATATACCCAAAGGAAGTAAAAACACTAACTTGAAAAAGCGATCTGCACCACCATTTTCATTGCTGTATTACTGACAATAGCCAAGACAAGTGTGCATTGACTGATGGATGGATGAATTAGTGATATGTGTGAGTGTGTATACACACACAATGGATTATTTAGCTATTAAAAATAAGGAAATCCTATAATTTGTGGCAATATAAGTGGATCTTGAGGACATTATGCCAAGTGAAATAAATCAGAGGAAGACAAATATTGTATGATCTCCCTTATATGTGGAATCTAAACAAAAGCAAAAGCAAAAAAGCAGAAAAAGAGATCAGATTTGGGGTTACCAGGGGTAATTTTATCCTCTAAACATAACCTAAGTGTAATTCTAAATGTCTACCAGTTTAGTTCTCCCAGAGGCCCGTGTTGCTCATAGACTAGCTACTTCCCCTGATTAGTTCCTAATCTTCCTCAGACACTATGTACACCATGAGGAAGAGGCAAGGCTGAGAAGGTTGAACTGGTTCTGACAAATGTGTTGAGCATTCACACGACATTGATTTATGTGATCTTAAAATGGCCCCCGAACACTCTATTTGATCCTTTCTAAAAAGTTTTTCATCAAAATAATAAATGTACTGAGCTTTCCTGTAGATATTTACAAATAATGTGTGTCACTTTATCTGAGAAAAGGGAAAGTATTCAGGGAGAGAAGTAAAGCTAAAATACACAACAGTCCAGGATCACCAAATTTCTTCATAGTTCATTTCATGCCATAGTCCCAGAATGGAGAAAAGTCCTATAGTAGCAACCTTGCATTCTTCAATTTGGCGACCTACTGCTGAACAGGATCATAATTCTGCAAGAGCTCAGCCATGGTTGAGGATTGGGCTGAGGACTGGGTTACAAAGGTTAATTAAAGAACCCAAAGGATTCAGAAGACAATTAGAATTCAGCATAAAGCATCAGCACTACCTTGGGCTTTATGAGGTATTTTCTCCAGCAAGGCTTTGCTAAATGGGGAGCTATTTTTATGTCACTATAAATTACATTTAATTGTAGGCTTTGTTGCATAATTTACTGCATTTTGTCTTCTTAGAATTTCTAACTTAGCCTTACTTTTGAGAACATGTTTTTCTTTGTACTTTTTCCTTACACTAGCTGTGTATGTCCATTCCTTTCCCAGTGCAGTCCCAAATTGTCTAAGTACTGGAGGTTTTGTTTTTGGTCCAGAGTTCTATGGTCCTCACTGAAAGTCAGCTTCAACTTACACTTGCCTTGCTTCCAAACCAAGGTTTGTTCATGGGATAGTCAGTATATTCTGCATTAGGGAAACCCACATTTTTTTTTAATTTTTTTTTTCAACGTTTATTTATTTTTGGGACAGAGAGAGACAGAGCATGAACGAGGGAGGGGCAGAGAGAGAGGGAGACACAGAATCGGAAACAGGTTCCAGGCTCTGAGCCATCAGCCCAGAGCCTGACGCGGGGCTCGAACTCCCGGACCGCGAGATTGTGACCTGGCTGAAGTCGGATGCTTAACCAACTGCGCCACCCAGGCGCCCCACCCACAGTCTTTTAGAATGAGTTTTAATTTTTGAAAACCTGCTATTATCTTTTAAAATACTCTCTGATCTTCACTACAGCTCCCTTTTGTGCAAGAGAGAGTAAGTATAAGGCAGGCTTATCCTGAACTCCTTCAGTAGAGTTAATTATTAAAAGTGCTAGAAGAAAGGCTCCTGGGTGGCTCAGTTGGTTAAGCGTCTGACTTCAGCTCAGGTCATGATCTCATGGTTCATGAGTTTGAGCCCCACATCGACATCTGTGCTGACAGCTCAGAACCTGGAGCCTGCTTCAGATTCTGTGTCTCCTTCTCTCTCTTCCCCTCCCCTGCTCACACTCTGTCTCTCTCAAAAATAAATAAACATTTAAAAAAGTCTTAAAAAGTGCTACAATAAACTCATGAGAGCAGCTTCATGTCAACAGTTTTATGGCATGAATCAAAGCTACAGTATCAATGTTAGCACCAGAAGACATTAAATCTTACCAAAACACCATACAAATAAAAATTTATATTTGGTGTTAAATAGGTAATATCATTAAGTGTGTTTTAAGGTGTTCTTAATAACCTGAATAAGATAAAAATAATATAGCTCAAAAAGAAATACAAACATGCTAAACACATTTTTTTTTTAATTTTTTTTCAACGTTTTTTATTCATTTTTGGGACAGAGAGAAACAGAGCATGAACGGGGGAGGGGCAGAGAGAGAGGGAGACACAGAATCGGAAACAGGCTCCAGGCTCCGAGCCATCAGCCCAGAGCCTGACGCAGGGCTCGAACTCACGGACCGCGAGATCGTGACCTGGCTGAAGTCGGACGCTTAACCGACTGCGCCACCCAGGCGCCCCTAAACATGCTAAACACATTTAAGTTACACATTGAAGTCATCACTATATGATAATTTATCTATATGATAGCCTAACTTATGTGGCCTCAATTAGGCCATAGACCTCTTAACCATGTTCATATTTAGCATGAGGGTTAGCAGGGGACCAAAATGTCAGTTTCATCCTTTTTTGTAACTTCTGGCCGATAGGGAACATACAGTTCATATTAGAAATTTCAGCAAAGGGATAAACTAAAATGTTTTCATTCCATTAAAGGACATTATGGCACTCTAAAAAGCAGAACATATAAATCAACAAAAAAGGGACAGATACCAAAATAGAGTCAAGGGCAAACTTTTTGTGTTGAAATATTTGGACTTACAGAAAGTTACAAAAATAGTACAAGGACTTGTCATACACCTTATCAAAGCCCTCAAATGTTAATATTTCAACTCATTTACTTCTCTCCCTACTTCCCTACCCCCTCTGTCTCTCTGTATGTGTTTACACACCTTTACTTTTTCTGAACCATTGGAAAATACTTTGAAGATACAATGTGTCTTACCCTTGAATGATTCAGTATTTTTTTTTAAATAAGGGTATTGATTGATATAATCATAGTTGCAATTACCAATCAGGAAATGAACTACAATCTAATCTAGAAACTGTACTCAAATTTTGCCAATATCTCATTAGGTCATTTATAGCAAAACAAACTTTTTTTCCCTGATTCAGGATCTAATTCAGCATCAAATGTTCCATTTAGTTGTCGTATTTCTTTAGGCCAAGTCTAGCAGCTTCCTCGGTCTTTGTAAGACTTTCAGGACCTTGACATTTTTCAAGAGTATAGGTCAGTTATTTTGTATGCTATCTCAGTTTGAATTTCCGTGGTGTTCCTTCATGATTAGATGCAGTTTATGCCTTTGGGGAAGGATTATCACCAAGTGTGTGTTTTCTTCTCAGTATATCCTATCAGGAGATACATGAATAAATATATTTATCTTATTGCTGGTAATGTTAACTTCAAGTATTTGGTTAAGATAGAGTCATCAGATTTCTCCACTTTATTCATTTTTCCTTTGTAATTATAGTACCTTGTAGAAGATATGTTTTTTTTTTATTTATTTTGACAGAGAGAGAGAGAGAGAGAGAGAGAGAGAGCACGCGCGCAAGCAAGTGAGCACAAGCCAAGGAGGAACAGAGACAGAGGGAGAAAGAGAATCCAAAGCAGGTGGGTCTCAAACCCATGAACCGCTAGATTATGACCGGAGCCGAAATCAAGTGTCAGTGGCTTAACAGACTGAGCCACCCATCCACTCCCCCTTGTAGAAGGTATTCTGACGCTATATAATCATCCTATTTCTTGTCACACATTCACGTGTTAGTTTTATAATCCACTAATGATTCAGCCTAAAATAGTCGTTACTAGCAATTGCCCAAAGGTGATTTTTCTTATTCCTTTATTGTTGCTGGGTCAGAAAGTAAAATGTGCTTTAAAAAATAGCAGCAAATATTTGGGGCGCCTGGGTGGCTCAGATGGTTAAGCGTCCCACTTGGGCTCAGGTCATGATCTCACGGTTTGTGGGTTTGAGCCCCACATCAGGATCTGTGATGACAATTCAGAGCCTGGAGCCTCCTTTGGATTCTGTGTCTCCCTCACTCTCTGCCCCTTCCCTGCTCCCACTCTCTCTCTTTCAAAAGTAAACAAACATTAAAAAAACATTCTTTTAATTAAAAAAATAGTGGAAAATATCAATAAACATAAGAGCTTGCTTCAAAGGGCTCTTCCTAATCTGGGCTAATTTAATGATAGCAAATGATTACAACCCGTAGGAAAAAGATAAGACTCCATAGATGATAGCCTTATATAGACAGTTAAATAAAAACTCTTAGAGTAGAAGGCAAGGCACTCTCCAGATACTTTAGAATGAAGGATAAAAATCTTAAATGAATACAATGAAAGAAAACCTCACCTATAATCAAGAAATACAAATTGAAGTAATGACATGCTACCCCATCCATTTATGTCAAGAAGGTTTCGACAATTAATGAAATTGGTAGTATCAACTGCTGATAAGAGAGTGAAAAACACCAGGTCTCAGATACAGTACTGATTTGGGCATGTACATTGGTAAAACCTTTCTGGATAGGAGTTCACAGTATGCATCAATACTTAAATGAATGGAACACCCTGACCCAGCAATTCCACTTGAAATCATGGAACAACTGAGTAAGTAAAATGTGTCTATAATCAATCTGATTATCTGTCAATAGAATTAGAGTGTTACATGGCTGAAAATGGGATGATTTAGCTCTACTGATTTGGAAAGATTTAACATACTGCTATGTGAAAAATCCAGATTTAAAAATACACTAAGTGTGATTATTCCATTGTTTTCATGCATATATATGTACACCTGTATGCATATATTCATAAATACACACGTAGTATCCTAGTCTGATCATCTGTTAAAGGGAGATAACATGGGAACTACTTCACAGATCACAGAGCTTATAAGAGGATAAATGATTATTTTAATCTGAGCATAGTGTCTGACACATGAGCTCAGTAAAAGTTAACTATTATTGTAACTATATTGACTATTATTGTTCCTTGAACAATTTATTATGGTTCTTATTTTTCTAAACTAGAACACAGTTTTGGGAACCATATTGTAATTTGTCTCCTTCTGTTAATCACAAACCCCAATTAGGCAACTTATACCAGATGTAAAATTGACCTTTAAAATCTTTGATGAACCAATTGAAAGACAGAAATTGAATTCTCACCCTTGCTTTGAAGAACATTATCAATATGGACCATTTTACCCTAAGGAATAAATAGGACAGAAATAAAATGAAATGGCACAGAGATACAGAAAAGAGTAATTTAAAAGTTGCTTAATGAACACCTTGGTCATCTGGTCCAAGAACTACTAATATTTAATATTTCCATATATAAAAATTTCCAAAAATAACTACTTATGGATATTTTTATTAATAAAACATACCCTTAAAAGCTACATCAAAATACACTAATCATACTATTATTATTCCTTTATTTTACTTGTTTTAACATTGTGATTGCCACAAATCAACTGCAATCATCTCAGCGAAATTCTGTAGACACAGCATAAATCAAAGAATGTATTTGATTCATCCTAAAACTTAATTAGAAAAGTGTATCTTGTGACTTTTCTGTGGGTGAGTGTTGAATATTTTCTTAACAAATGTCCCCAGGCAAGAAATAATTATGATAAAATGTGAGAAATATACATTAAGGTACATAGCAATGAGGTTATTTATCAACTAATAAGGTATCTCACTGTTTGATATCATGCAAATTTTTATCATTATGGAAATTTAATTTGCACCTTTGATTTCTTTGTGTTTTCCTTTAACCCAGTTCAGCTGTTAGGAGTTACCTTTTATCACAGTAATTGTAGCTCTGATTTATTCCTCTTTTTTAGGCAGACAAAATAATCATGAAGGTATCTGCCATTAAATGACACAGGAGTTGAAGGTTTCCTTAGTACTCAAAGGCAATTTAACTGTGCTTACAATTGCGGTCACAGGAATTTGCGGGCACTTGGCTTGGTACTCAGCATGGGTGCATTCTAAGAAGTAGTAGCAACCACTCTAACATTCTAATTCTTCATTCTAATCGTCTCACCATTCTTCCCGTTTAGTGGCACAGGTAAATTATCACCTTATTCTTTGGCCAAATCATAAAACCAAGAACCAGCAGATCTGTTAATCAGAGTTTAATTTAGGATCTGGGCCAGATATTTATTAGGGTGATTCCCTGAACTGGCCTGTGGTTTCAGTGGCACAGTTCACATTCATTCATTTTCTGACAGGAGCTTTTGAACAACATTGCTTTTATACCTCCTACCTCCCTACTGAGATGTCACAGTTCTTAAATTAAATTAAAATAATCCTACAACTAAGTGCCAAAACGTGATGACCTAGTAAAAGGATATAAAAAGTTTGGGATGGTGTCTTATAATTAAAAAAAAAATACAGTTGGATAAGATGAGCCTTGAAAATCCTTACTTTTGGCAAGCCTCAAGGTCATAGGCTATGGTCACCTCTCAAACTGGAACCCTGGCTTAGAGGCCAGCCTTAGAGCATTCTGGTCATCCCAGCCACCTGTGTCTGACCACATATTCTACTGCAAATGTCATTCTGAATCTGATTAGATCACACAATCAGGAAATCTCATTCATGTCCAAAAGTTGTCCATCTAATCTTTGGGGGACATATAAATAAAAGCAGGTGAGTTCAATTCAATAAATATTTACAAAATGATTAGATGCTAAGCCAGTTTTAAGTATTGCAGAAAATATAATCAAAGCATAGTTTGCAATCCCAAGGAATCTTCAATCTAACAGCGTGGTTGGCACACACAAAAACTAGGTACCGGGCAAAAGTGCTAAATTCTGTAAAAGGGCACAAAGTAGAATAAGAAGCCAGCAAAGGAAAGTGATTCTACTAAGGACATCAGTAGCAGAGTCCTTGATATTTTTCTCAGGTTAGTCCAGTGTAAAAGAGTACTGGCCTCCTACAGGCATGGCCAAATGATTCTACAGAAGTGACACGTGTAAAGTCCATACAAGGTTAAGAAGAAAAGACAGAGATCTCACTCTCTATCCTGTGCACACTGTGCTTCATGTCTCCCTGAATCTTTTCATGAGAAAATATTCAAAATCATGCATCAGTAGCCAATTAGAAGATTTATAGAAGTTTAGTTTAACTGGCTTCCCTTAGTAATTATGTAATGATTTCATTACCATTTACTTTATCCACAGAAACACTTACTGTTCAAAAGAACCCAGGCATCTGATAATTTTAAGTGAAAGCTATGTTTTGGATTATTAGTGTACGCCTTGTAATTACAAAGAGGGAAACAGCTACTCAAAGAGTTTAAGTGACTCTTCCATCATCACAAGTAGCTAAGATGGGCAGTGCTAGCAACTGATATTTTGTGTGTCTATAGACAAAGACTTTTGTATTTTGTTGATCACTGTGTCAAATACTTGAGTGCCCATTTTGTCTCAAAGTCCAGCCAGTAATTATTTAAGCATACATCTTTATGCACTTGAACATTGTAAGTATTCTAGTTTAGAGCTCTTTTAAAGATTTGTGGTATGGAAACCAATTTGACAATAAATTATATTTAAAAAAAATAAAAGAAAAAGGAAAAAAAAAAGATTTGTGGTTCTTGCTTAAAGGACTTTATTGCACGTGAGCACTCTGTATAATCTAGCTTCCAGATACATCAGGATCTAAACAGTGATTGCTCACTCCCTTTCCATTTCAAAGCGGAGACATTAAGGGAACATTCAGAAGCTCTTCAGAATGTGGTTCTATTGTTTAACTGATCATCAGGCCTTGATTTTATCATCCTCAACAACCCAGGAAACACGGAATAGATAACCATGTCTACCTACTGCCTCACTCCAAAAGGCATTCTTCATGAGAATAATCCCAGAAATGAGGAACATTTATAAAAGGCTTTAAGGCAAGCAAGCTGTCAAAAGGAAAGAATTGTTAGATTTCTCCAAATTCAAAAGAATGGATGATAAGCATACAGTTAATATAAAACAGGAGAGAACCGTCTGTGTGGCTTTGCGATAGTGCACTGAGAAAAAAATAATACTGATGTGATGGCAGTCTTTTCCCAGTATTTTTCTCAGCAATATTTTTATAACAACACCAAGTAATAAGGCCATGTAATGTATCTGGAGTGCTGGGAGAGACTGAAGGCTTTCACAGGGTGGTTGATTCCTTAGGAAAATATAGAAAACTTAAATAAGAGCACAAATTAAATATCTCAGACAGATGAAGAAAGCATAAGCAAAGGTATGCAAGTCTGCCTTGAATTAAAATATTTTGTATTACCATTTTCATGAGTTTAATCACATCTCTTTTTTAACTGTGCCTAAAATATAGCATATCTATCCTAGCAGATTAGTTAATATTTCTCACTGGAGTTTATTCTATATGTCCTTTGTCGTATAATGATACCCTGTTGACTATATAATAAATATGACATCCCAGACAAGTTGACCTTATATTTGCACATAAACTTTCTGACCATCTCATGGTCATATTACCCCCCTCTAAAAAAAAAATTCCTACGTACATACAGAAGTGACTAAACATAGTAGTAGTAAAAAGGAAAACAATGTTGGGGGCGCCTGGGTGGCGCAGTCAGTTAAGCGTCCGACTTCAGCCAGGTCACGATCTCGCGGTCCGTGAGTTCGAGCCCCGCGTCGGCTCTGGGCTGATGGCTCAGAGCCTGGAGCCTGTTTCCGATTCTGTGTCTCCCTCTCTCTCTGCCCCTCCCCCGTTCATGCTCTGTCTCTCTCTGTCCCAAAAATAAAAAAATAAAAATAAATTTAAAAAAAGGAAAACAATGTTGGAAAAAAACCCGCTCTGCTTGACAAAATCATAACTACTTTGAGATATGCCTTAAGCCAGTGGTTTCAGATTACACAGTATGGTGCAATATGGTCCAATACAATAAAATTGGGAAGGAGATCTAATATCTAAAGCATCTGATAAAATATTAAGTGGCAAAGTTATATTCTCAATCTGTTTCTAAAGTATGCTGTGAGGATCGACCTCTTAAAAAACTGGGATAGCATTTGACATAGTAATGTTGAATTAAATTGAATTGGACATTGTTCAATCCCACAATATAGCAAGGAGTCATCTCTAGGGAGAATTTGACAGTATGAACAATCGGCAGCGAAGTGGGGAGAATGTTATCTTCTTTTCAAAGATCTTCAGAGGGAGGAAAAGAGCCACTAAACAACACATTGAAAAAGAAAAGCTAATATAATTTCTAATTCTCTGCAACACCATAACAAATACTAATTTGTGTTTCTAAATAATATCACCAGAGATTTTATGCAACTTATAGTAAACAGAATTAGAAAAGCCAAGAATTGGATTTTATAACATTCCTCACTCCCAAGTTTATGCTACATTCACTAGGAAATATCTTAGCCTAATACAATACCATGTAAAATATGAAGACTGCAGGGACACCTGGGTGGCTCAGTTGGTTAAGCATTTGACTATTGATTTTGGCTCAGGTCATGAGTTCACGGCTCGTGAGTTCCAGCCCTGTGTCGGGCTCTGCACTGACAGCACAGAGCCTGCTTGGGATTCTCTCTCTTCCCCTCTCTTTCTACCCCTCTCCCCAAAATAAATAAATAAATTTTTCAAAAAATACTTTAAAAAATAAATAAAATATGAAGACTGCAGGGGAGACAGGGTAGCTTAGTCAGTTACAACACTTGATTCGGGCTCAGGTCACGATCTCCCGGTTCATGGGATCAAGCCCTGCATTGGGCTCTGCACTCAGCATAGAGCCTTCTTGGGATTCTGTCTCTCCCTCTCTCTCTCTGCTCCTTCTGCTTACACAAGGGCTCTCTCTTAAATAAACGTTAAAAAACAAATAAATATATAAATAAATAAAATATGAAGACTGCAAAAGGGGAAAGTGAATTTCAATTGTCATTTGATTATTTCAAGGCTGTATTTTCACACTGCAGGCCAAACCCCAATAATAACTTTCCCTAGAGTTTACAAAACTAGATGTATGATAGAAAATTCTTTTTGAAATGCTGAACAAAACAAAATATGTAGAAAATCTCATTCATTATTTACCTATCAGAGAATAACAAACATAGATTATTTCTCAACTAATTCCTACACAGTCACTAAGAGATGTGACCATTTAGCAATCAATTTACATTTAATAATGATCTACATTTAATAAAAATTACCTATGTAAATTAAGTAACATGCTATCACATTTATGGGGAAATTGTTGACACTGTGAATCACTACCAAAAAAAATAAAAAATAGAAATAAAAATAATTTTTTAATGCCCTTATCTTCTACATAACATTTAATGAACACATGACAACCTGGCTTTATAAAGTAATATTAGCTACATGGGCATTTTTCAGCTTTAGAAGAGAAGTGGAATAATGCAAAGAAACAAGATGAAACATTGAAAGAATAATGTGTTTACATCAACAAAAGCATTTTAAATCAGCAATCTTTAATTCATAAAACCACAGACATTGAAGCATAATTCATAGTTCAATAAAAATAAACCAAAGCATTCTGAAAATGTAGAAGTATTTTGAAGTAATAGACCTTAATTTGTATGATAAATAAGGAAAGTAATTACTCTTTTGCCACAGAAATGCATTGTAATTCGCTGGTCTTGTAAATTTGAATTGAAATTTCTAAAAGGCATATTGAGTTAGTGCTGCTACATGATACCCATCAGATTAACTATTTTTAGTTTTATTTGTTTTTGGCATCACTTATATGTAGCCTGTTGTTCCTTTGCTAAAATTAAAGTCATCTTTAATTTTATTTGTAATTTAATTGATTATGTAATCTCTTTAGGCGAGTGATTGTGTCTGTTTTATTTAATGGCATCTCCCCTGCTCCTCAAATAGTGTCTGGTGCATAGAAGGCACTCAGTAAATATTTGCTAAATTAATGAATTCATTTAAAAGTTGGACCATGGTAAGAAAGTACGTAATAATCCACAAAGGTTAACTATGTACAGCAGAAGAAAAAACAGAATCTAGATAACGAGAATAAACCACTATCCTAGCTGGGCAAACATATGGTATGCCAAATATTAAGGAAACTCAAAAGGACACTTCATAGTGACTTTGTAGTCTATTTGTGAACATTTATGATACCTTGATTTCTGTGTCAAAGCCAAATTTGCTTTGCATTATAATTACGTTTGAGGTGATATTGCATAACCACTAAATGATGGTATCGATTGTGGCTAATGTAGACCTTTTCATGGTAATACAGTAAGACGCAGTCATCAACACATGGCAGAACACATACTTTGGAGCACATCATAGTCTCTTGCTCCAAAGGAAGAGTTCAATACCTTTTTCTTTAGCATCCATCGCAGTGATTCCAGAAAATGAACTTTTTCAAAACCACATCATAATGAAAAGTTTTCCATCATTTACACATCTGAACAAAGACATGTGGACAAATACACATAGCCATTGCACAAAGACACATATTTGTCACTAGCAATCCTGTAGCTGCTGCACAGATACCCTGACCATATTGTTGTCAAAACATCTTCAATGTTGCCACAGTGCCATAAAACATTTCTCTTCATAATACTGATCTGTACATACCTTAATAATATGAGAGAATGACACTGGAGACATGGCATCTACTAGCCTTCCACTACATCTCCTAATCTAACTCTTCTTATTTAAAGAAAAACTATCTCACATATTCATTAAATACAGGATTTAATTTAATGCTATATGGCCAGCATTGTATCAATGGCTATAGAGAGTTCAAACGAGGTTTAAGACTTGGTTCTTGCCTCTAAAAATCTTAAATTCTAACCAGAGAAATAATATTTACATACATAAAATGGCCATCTGTCAAACGTACAGAAATCACATAAATGAAAACATCATGATGGATTGATTTTTTACTATGAAACACTTGACCAAGCATTTTCTCATTTAATTCTCAACAACTACAGTCACGTTGACTCTATAGTTACCATCCTCACTTTACAGTCGAGAAAAACCCAAGTTCCATGAAATTAAACATACTGGCCAAAATCACCAGTAGAATTCAATCCCCATCTGTGCCTCCAAAGATGGCACTAGGAAATACTACAACATCCCAAGACTGTGACTCAAAGCAGGCAGGAGGAGGGGCGTGCTGAGAAGAGTCAAGACCTGATTTAAACAGGTATGGAGGGAAATTAATAAAAGACTTTGAACACTGGCCTGAGGAACTAGATTGACTAACACAGGAAATGGAGGAATAGCATACAGGTCCTAGAGAAGAAATGGGATATAAGAATGTGTTTAAAATACTATCCTAATAATTTTGTTAAGCTACATGATAGTTTTGAAAAGTTGAAAGAGATTTACAGAAATCAAAGAACATGAAGAGGTATTATACTATATGTTAGCCAAAAGGAATTTAAATAAAAACTTGAAACAAAACAAAAATAAAAATAAAACACTGGAGAAAATCTCCATGGGTGTCTGGGGGGGCGGGGGAGAAGAACATGAGGAGGAGTGAATGAGACCAGAGTAATCATTGTGGAAATGGAGTAAAAGAGATAAAAATCCAAGGAATATTAGACATAAGTGAGAAGGTTTTTGCTGCCTGGCTAATTATAAATACTCTATAGGCTGTGTGTATTCCTGGGAGGTGAGTAACAACAATAATCATAATTTACAGGGTTTTCATTCAGGAAAGGCATTACACCACTTTCGTCAACTCTAAAGGGTAGAATTAGAATGAGCTCAGGTCAGTAGCCAAGAAAATAATAATACCTTCTAGAAATCACCAGAAAAAAAGAACTTTCTAGTGGAGTCCAAATGGGACCAAATGGGACATGGGGAATTTAATTGATTTGGGTTGTGGTCTTGCAAACTTTTTTGAAATCAGTTTCATAACAATATAAATATTTATCACTACTTAAAGGTACAATTAAAATCGTTAAGTAAACTTCATGCTATATGTATTAATTAAAATTAAACAGAAATTTTAAAAAATTTAAGTGTAATGTATCACATATAAGTTAGTAATCACTTGTTTTTCTTTTTTCTTTGTGTTCTTCACATGATTCCTTTTATAAGGACAACAGTAATATTGGATTAAGGACCCACCATAATCCATTATGACCTCATATTATGTAATTGCATTTACAATAATTCTGTTTGCAAATATGATCACATTCTGAGGTGCTGCAGGTTAAAACTTTAACACATATTTGGGAGGGTGTATAATTAGACTCATATGTACAAGATACTGTCTACAGTAAAATTATTACTAGATGATGACCCCCATGATAAATGATACTTTGTCTTATTCTCCACTGAAGCCCTAGCACCTAACCCAAAAAAGTAAATTAAGGAATATGTTTTCACTCACATGTGGATTTTGAGAAACTTAACAGAAGACCATAGGGGAAGGGAAGGGGAAAAAATAGTTACAAACAGAGAGGGAGGGAAGGAGGCAAACCTTAAGAGACTCTTAAATACAGAGAGCAAACTGAGGGTGGATGGGGGTGGGGGGTGAGGAAGACGGGAAAATGGGTGATGGGCATTGAGGAGGGCACTTGTTAGGATGAGCACTGGGTGTTGTATGTAAGTGATGAACCACGGGAATCTACACAAAAAACCAAGAGCACACTTTACACACTGTATGTTAGCCAGTTTGACAATAAATTATATTTAAAAAAAGAAATATCTGTTAAATAAATAATTCAATGTGGCATATGAGTGCAAATTGAAATCATAAAGCTACTATATACTTTGGAAGTCTAATGTGATAGCCCCAACAACAAGCTTCAGAACTAATTTACTCTGTGAATCACCAGCATTTCTCACCTTTTTATGTACCTGTGATGCCTGGACCTATCACAGAAAACATTTGCAGGATCTTGAGCACTCTCTTGATGCCACTTTGTGTAAAAAGATGAGCTGTGATGAGTTTCTGGAAAATAGCCTATTCTTCAGCGGAGAGTTCAGATGATACCATACAGCTACCCCAAGATGTAATTGAAATTTTCAAGGAAAAACAACAGGATAGCCTAACAGCTATTGTGTGAGTCAACCAAAGCAAGAGCATCACAGGCAGTTGAAGAAAGGCCTTCTATGAGCTATTGATTAAAATTTTTAAGCAACTTGGCACAATTGTAGAAAACAGTGATAGACAAATCAAGGTGACATCCAGCTATAAAGAAAATTCTTTAGCCACATCTCAGAATAAACTAACAACCTAGTCAAATTGCAGCCAGCAGAACAAATGACAAACATCAGGTATGCACAGTGTAGAGGTGACAGGTAGTTCTGTACTGTCTTTTCAGGCTCATCCACACATAGAAATACTATTGTCACCATTAGTAGGTTGTCTGGAAAAGAATAACATGCTCAAGAAAGTGTATCTCAGACATTTCTTCAATGTACAAGCCTTAAAGATCTTTATTTCGACATATGCCTAACAAATTGTGGGCATTCAATCTACCAGAAGCTGATAGCTCAGTTTCTCAAAATAAGATCCACATGCTCTATAAGTTTTATGTCAGCATTTGACCCAAATAAAATTAACATGACAGAAAAAAAAAATCACATTGTACTCAACCATCAGGGTAGAGTGACACAAAGAACCTAAGTTGGTGTCTTAAGAATAGTCAAGAGATGCCCATCCTGACAACCTCACTGCCTGACCTGGTACAAAGGATTTAGACTTTTGATCCTTTGCTTCTTTATGTCAGAAACAAGGGACAGTGGAGCAGTCAGTGCCTCGTCCTGGTTATGTGCAGGGCTTAAGAGACTGCCCTAGATTTGTCAGTGTGTAAATCACCCCTCATGAGAAATATTCTATTATATTCTGGATATTGTGAACAGATAACAAATGCTTTTCGTATTTGCCAAGGGATTACCTGGAGATATTTTGCCCCCTCCCACAAAGTATACATTCACTAAGCACAAGAGTGGTCCAGGCGTAACTCTGTAATCCATGCACAATCTTCGTGTTTGCGAACACTTGTCTAGGACAGGTTCACATTTAAAACCTGTTTAATTTCCAAAACTTATTTCAATTTAAAGTACAAATACCAATGAGATACTTAAAAGATAAGCCTGTCCTCATATTATTTTATTCGTTAGATTGGATTTCCAGCTAAGTCTTTAACAGTGTTGTAGAGATATTTTGGTTTAGTGTTACTTGTTAGAAAAGGGTTTAAGCTAAAATGATAAGATAGTACCTTAGACAATTACACTCAGCACAAGATCACATACAAATGACAATTACTGACTAGTAATTAAAATCAATCCCCAGAGAAAATCCTCAAGAATTAATCATAATTTTTTTTAGCATTTTGTATTGATGTGTATTTGACACAACAAAAATTGATACATTCTTCAAATGCATTATCTGAAGGGTTTACATATTTATATATCATAAAACCATCACCATAATAACCAAGAATAACCATATTCTCTACTCTCCCCAAAGTTTCCTCATACTCCTTTGTAATCCCTCCCTTGTCCCTGACTCCTCCCTTTCTCAAACAATGATTTGCTTTTCAACACAGTAGATTGGCTTGCATTTTCTAGAATTTTATGTACGTGGAATTATGCAGTATGTACTTTTTTTTTCAGTCTGCTTTTCCTCAGAAAATTTTATTGGAAATTTTCTATTTTATTGGAATATACATATGAACATATACATGTATATGCTTGTATACAAGGAACAATGGCGTATTTTTATTGTTGAATAGTATTCCAAGGTATAGATATACCACAATTGATTCATACATTCCTATGTTGACAGACATTTTAATTATTTCCAGTTTGGGGGCTATTACAATTAAAGTCACTATGAATATTCGTGTGTAAGTATTTGTATGGACATGTGGTTTCTGTTCTATTGAATAAAACCTGAGTAGAATGAATCATATGTAGGCATATTTTTAAACTCTTGAGATTTAACCCCAAAGCCAAGCTGTTTTTCAAATTTTACATTCCTGGTGGCTATGTTTGAAAGTTTCTCTACATCCTCATCAATACTTGATATGATCAGTCTTTTCAATTTCAGCCATTCTAATAGACATCTAATGGTATCTCATTGTAGTTTATTTTGTGTGTACCTAGTGTTTAATACTGAGCATATTTTCATGTGCCCAATAACCACTATAAAAGCTTATTATGTAAAGGGTATGTTCAATCCTTGCCCATTTTATAGAGTTGTTTTTTTTTTCCTGCTTATTGAGTTTTGAGAGCTCTTTATATATACTGCATACAAATCCTCTATTAGATATATGGATATTTGTAAATATTTTCTTCCAGTCTGTGCTTGCTTTTTCTTTCCTTTAACAATGCAGTTCAAAGAACTGAAGATTTCTTTCTTTATGAAATGCAGTGTGTCAATTTGTTCTTTATGGATGACTTTGGTGTCATATCTAAGAAATGTTTGTCTAATCCAAAGTGACAAAGGCTTATTCATGTGATTTTCTTTAGGAGTTCATGATTTTAGGTTTATATTTAACTTTATGATTTTTTTTTTACACTCAGATTAGCATTTTCCCAAAACCATCTGTTGAAAATACTAACCCTTTCTCCACTATATTACCTTGCATCTTTATTAAAACTCAGTTTTCTTTCCAGTATTCCCTCTTATTGAGGTTTCTGGAAGAATTCCAATAGAATTGGTATTATTCCTTCCTTAGGTGTTTGGTAGAATTCACCATGCAGCCATCTCAGCCTGGGGTATCCTTCATGAGTTGGGTTTTAACTACAAATGAAATTCCTTTAACAAGGCTGTTCATATTATCTGTTTCTTTCGGGGTGAGCTTGGGTGGTTTGTATGATTTGTGGACATTTAAGTTACCAAATTGTTTGTAAAAACTCCTTCATGATATTTCATCATTATTCTTTTACATCTATAGAATCTGCAGTGATATTATTTTATTGATAATCTCTATCTTCTCATTTTTCTAATCAATTTGGCTAGAGATGTGTAAATTTTACAGATCTTAAAGAAGCATTCGATCTCATTGATTTTTCTATATTGTGCTTCTGTTTTCTATTTTATCCATTTCCACTCTGTTATTATTCCCTTTCTTCTGCTTTCATGGGTTTCATTAGCTTTTTTTTTCTAGTTTCTTAAAAAGTAAGTGAAGTCACCAATTTAAGATCTTTCTTTTGTTCTAATACATATGTTTAGTACTATAAATGTCTCCCTAAATTCTGCCTACTCACAGATTGGTACATTTGCACTTTAATTCTCATAAAATTGAAAATACTTTCTAATTTCCTTTTTGACTTACATTTGACCCACAGGTCATTTAGAAGTTTGTTATTTTCCAAATAATTGAGGATTTTCCAAGAACCATTCTTTTATTGATGTCTAGATTAATTTCACTGCAATCAAACATATGTTCTATGGTTTAAACCTTTTATATTTATTGAGACTTATTTTATGACCCACATTATGGTCTATTTTGGTAAATGTTTCACATACACTTGAAAAGAACTTATGTTCTGCTGTTATAAGGGGTGGCGTTCTTAAAATGCCAATTTACGTGTTGTTTGATTCCAAGTTCTTACTTATCTTTTGCTAATTGTTATAGCACTTATTGAACAGCCTTGAAATATCTAACATAATCAAAGATTTGTCTCTCTTACCTTTCAGTTCGCAGTGTCTGCTTCTTTGAAGCTGTTTTGAAACTGTTATTAGATACAAGATTGTTTAGGATTACATGTGCTTTTCACTAAATGATCCCTTTGTTATTATGAAATGTTTTTTTATAATATTCTCACCTCTAAAATATAATTCTTCTGATAATACAACTACTTTATTTTGCTTAGTGTTTGTGTGTGTATATATAAATATATGTGTGTGAAAATATATATATACACACACATATATATTTATATACACATACATATATTTGCACAGATACTAACATTTTAATGTTGTTCCTTTGAGATTTTCCTTTGTACATATGATCACATTTTCTTATAAAGTGAATCTAAAATTATGTACTTGCCTTTTCACTCAATATGTTTAAAGTTAAAAATACACATAGTTTTGTTTCCTGTTAACATTGTTTGATCCATCCCCTAATTTGAACTCACTTGTATTTTCATTTTTAACCTATTTGGATACCCTTATTCTCATCAAAATCAAAGAATACAATTCTCATGAAATTATTGTAAACCAGAGCTGATTAACCTAAATGTCTTATGAAATATCGCTTATTAAATACTGATATTTTAAAAAACATTTAATAAGTTATATTCATGCCCTTTTTAATAACATAAATGGTTAGGCTAATATTCATGTATAAAATAAGAAACATATGTTTGTTGTAAGTTTTGGCAAGGAGTAGGCAGATGAATCTAATATCATAATTTGACAGCATGTTATTTTCCTTTTTTTTTTTCTTTTTTTTACATTTACTCATTTTTGAGAGACAGAGAGAGACAGAGCACACACGGGGGAGGTGCAGAGAGAAGTAGACACAGAATCCGAAGCAGGCTCCCGGCTCCGAGCTGCCAACACAGAGCCCGTCGCGGGGCTCGAACTCAGAGTGCGAGATCATGACCTGAGCCGAAGTCGGACGCTTAACGGACTGAGCCACCCAGGTGCCCCAGCATGTTATTTTTCATTACTGTCTGTACATATGTATTTAAAATGTTAACAACTTACTTGCTAGCAGTTATCACTGCTAATAATTTAAATCAGCGTCTTTTTTCTGGAACCTAATACGTATATTTGATACAGAAATTTCATTTCTACAGTTCTATTTTAGGTAATAATAATGGATATACACAAATTTTCTCAGTAATGATGTTCTTTAAAATAGTATTTTCAACAACCAGTAAATTAGAAATAAATTAAATTTTCAAAGTACATAATTGATTCACAAAAGTATACTACATCCATAAAGCAGAATTCTATGCAGCCAAGAAACTAATAAATATTTAATGTCACAGATAAGTATTCAGAATATACTATTAACGGAATACAAATTGCATTACCAAACAGCCTACACAGGATTTTGTTTTTTTAAATATGTGTACTAATAAAAGTTCTGAAATGAATATAAGATATATTAACATGTTAAAATTAATTATATTGATATTAGGTTTGTGGATACTCTTTATTTTGTTGTGTATATATATAGTATTTTTACTCCCAAAATTTTATACAATGAATATTTATTTGTTATAACCAAATAAAAATTATCATTCACTATTCATAAAATAATTAAAAACTTCCATTTTTACTGATCAAACATCAATTGGGAAAGGACTCAATGAACATCATGAGTTATGCTGGTATTTAAAAAACAAACAAACAAACAAAACACAACCTTACCCTCAAGATACTAGAAATCAATCCTGACAGACTATGGTTCAGGAAAAACAAACATTTTAAACAAAGCTAAAACAGTGAAAACTGAAATCAAATTCCCTTTGTGATTAATTCACATGAGACTGCACTCAGCTGCTTTGGAAATATAAAAGATAATTCATACATTAGCTGCTAATACGAAAAAAACAAACTTTTCATCAAGTTATGCCTTTTAGAGTTTTATAATCTCTTGCTAGTTCTTGCCATGTGATATACTAAATACGATTATTGCAATAGCCATCATCCATCCTGGTTTTCTTGTACATAGTGTATTGAAATGTTAGCAGAGAGAGAGAGAGAGAAGAAAAAGAAAGAGGCGGAGGAGGAGGAGGAGGAGAAGCAAAAAGGGAGGGAGAGGGGTAGAATGGGAGTTTTATACTGTTTTCGCTAAACAATTGTGTGAATGTTTGCCGGCTGTTGTTGGGATTACATATATGAATCAGATAATGTCTAAAAACTACGATGAATTTTGAGTCTTAGGAGGATAAAATTTTATGTAATACAAATGAGCAGTCATGTACCAGATACCAGCATACAGCAATAAGTTTTGAGTTCCCAAACTTGAGATTCAGAAACAGAGTGCTGCAAGTATTCTTGGAAGCAATAAATATTTCTGAATTGGTTGTTCTAGAAATGTTTTCTAGTTGAATTATCATCTGAGCTCCAATCATGATATTTTACTCTCTGTAAAGTCAGCAGAAACCCTAGATAACAAAGGAATATCAAATAATACAGATACATTTTCCTATGGAGGAACCATACAGTGCACACTGCCATCTACACAAATAAGAATTTTTCCTCACTTGACCTTTAAACTCTGACAAAGACTCTCCCTTGACCAAATTTTAGGCCCCTCTGAACTTTCTTATCAACTAGGCCTGTCTTGGCTCCCATCCTGTTTTGGATTGCCTACCCCCATCTTAGGAAGAATCCTTCTATGTCAGTTTAGTGACAATTCCCTCACACTTGGTATCTGATCAAATTCTTATCCATTACTCTTGATGCCTAAGTCCTGAGCCTACCTTCAGGAAGAATCCCATCAAATTAGTTTAGGAAAAATTCTCCCATCTTTGATGTTACTCATTTTCTCATCCACTGACCTCCTCCACTCTGTTCATTGTCTGTAAATTCTCAGCTGTCTTTGCTCTGTTTGGAGTTGAGCCCAATTTCTTTCCCCCTTGCAATATCCCCAATTCAAGAGTCTTGAATTAAGTTTTCCTTACCATTTTAACAAATGTCAGAATGGTTTTTTTTTCTTTTCAGTTCTGAAAGACAATCCTGAATCCAGTCAGTAAAAATATAACTTGTATCTAGTCAGTAAAGATATATCCAGTATACACATTTTTTTAATTGTAATTCAACTTTATAAATTAAGTTCTATTTTTACTTTGCCAGAAAAACTGTTCAGTTCCTCAACTGGTGTTTGTTGAAAACCTATCAATAATAACTGAAGGGTCTGAGCTCACCATATTCCCAAAATAGCAAGTTAGCTTTCCAGTTTCATTGATGCTGGCAGAAGACATGAGACTCCCGGGTCAGAAACAAAGGACTTTCATTATTTATGGCACAGCAAGCAGCAGGAACATCATCATATTTGCAGCGCAGCAGTTCCCCTTTCCCCCATGTCCTGTGGAGGTGATACAGATGCCCTCAAATGCTTACATGCACAGTGAATTGCATTAGAAGAAACTCAGATCTTAGAGAAACTGAATCTTTTAAGTATGCGGTAATCACGCCTGCTCTTTCCTCTGGACGGAGACTATTTTTCAAGGCTGTTCACTATTCAGACATCCTTCATAAGACAGTCTAGAATAAAGACCCATTAGTGCCTCACAAAATGTTTAGAAATGTGACAGACCTTTGAGAATTGTCTCCCAACACTACATTAGGCCTACCATTATAGGAATCCTGTTAAGCATGTAAGACGAAGGTAATTCACCAAAATGTTAATTTTCATATATTATTTTTTAAAAGCCTGAGATACACTTGTACAAAACACTAATTTTGTTACTTACCCAAACAATGTCAGATATCAGTCCCTTTTTGATAAAAATTCTGGATACCACAAGAATTGGTTTGTGAGATGGAGAAAGACAAGACAAAGTACATTTAATGTCTTTCATCAGATTCAATTCTGCTCTTTATCCTAAATTATTTCCCCAGAATTTTTCCCTCTATTCTTACTGCCTAAAAGGGAAAAAGAAAGCACTTCCTGAGTGTCATCTTCTGTGCTGGGCATTGTAATGAGCACTCTTCTCTTAATGGTCTAACAACTCTCTCCAAACCCCCTATTCAACATATAAATCTGGATATTATGCAGAACCTTAGATTTAGCAAAACCAAAATATCACTCCTCCATCCCACAATGCAAAGCCTGTGGCTCAAGCAGATTTGAATTTTCATTAGATATTAGAGAACAACCAAAGGTTAGCCATGTATCATCTTTCTGGTTTTCCAACATTCTCACAAAGAAGAGCCAAAAATAAAAGATGGAAGGAATTCATATTCATTCATTCATTTTTTTCCTCTCTCTCATCTTTATATTGTGATAAATACATCAATGGGAACTCTGAAAATCCATCTGCTTTCATTTTCTTGAGATACAAACTACTCCTATAAAGCTTAACTTTTACATTTCAAATCGGAATAAATTTAGAGAGGCAGCCTACTGGATTCTTAAGAACATAAACTATACAGATAGGGCCAGGGTCAAATAGTTTAAAGATGACTACAAACCTTTGTACTTTATTCCTTTTAGTCTATTTTCTAAGTCCAGGATAAAATATAGTTCTCAATAAATGAATTTAGATCAATCTAATAATACTGAAATAACTACTTGAAAGGAAGACTAATTGTCCAAATTCTCTACCTAATTTTATAATCAAATTTGAACAACCTCATTTGTGGTGTTAGCATCGCTTAGACTTATCCATAGCTCTCATAACATTTCTTAAACTTTCAAAATATTATGTAAATTCTTTTCTCTAAATGTATGCTTTTTTTTACTTTGCCTTTAGTCAATGTACCAAGATTATTTTTGTGCAATATGTGTGATATTTAAACATTTCCTTTTGATGTTGCTGAGAATTATAACAAGGTTGGATGTCAATATCAAGTTTACAAGATTTTAACAGCTACATATGTTCCTCATACTAAGGCAAAAATAAAAACCTTCATTTTCCATCCCTGGCATCATCAATAATGTTTTTAAAATATATTTTAATTACATAATTTCTGGATTCATCCTAAGGTTATAGACCGAAAGGGTACAGAACACATTGTCTTTGCCAGGAAACATCAGGAGCATGGGACATAGGCAAGGTTTGCCATGGTCTACCCTTCTCAAATGCTCTGAAACATACTACCAGAGCTTAGCTATTTCACAGAATCTAGCACCATCCTGAAAGTAGAAACACAATTTTGAGGTGGGATAAACATGAATAAAAGTATAAGAGATGCTTAATTAAGAGAGATTACAACTTATTCAAACTGTGAATAAGTTTGAGAATTCCGGGAATTTCTGAGATTTGGCTAGGTCTTAGGACATAATGGATAAGGTCCTGTGCTCTAAAGTCAGACAGCCCTGGGCTTGACTTTCAACTTCTATGCTGTTTATTGTGAGATGTTATAAAGTTACTTAATATTTTTTAGACTGCTTTCTCCTATCCAAAATGGGCATGGTAATACCTTCTACATTGTGTTACAGAAAAGATTAAAATAAGACAGAAAGCACCTACTGCAGTTTCAATAATGTTACCTATTATAACAATGATGATGGCAATGATGAGAGAATGACATTTTCTGACCAATTTGGGGTCCAGATAACCAAAGACCATGTGTATAGAACACTAAAACAAAAAGCCTGATAATTTGATTTTCATACGTCACAAATCTATTGGCTATTTAACCACAACTTTATTTTTCACTGCATTTAGTCTTAACAGGCTTTTTGTGAAAATGCATCCCAAGTCAGATTTCTTAGATTGTTTTTTGGTTTTGCTGTGTTTTTTAGAGATCAGTCACCAGAAAGCAAGGTTCATATAATCTGTAAACAACTCAAACTTTCAGGAATTTACCCTAAGGAAATAATCAGAGACATTCACGAAGAATAATAGTCATACCAATGATTTTTAATGTTTTAAGATAATGTAAATGTATAAAATATGGGACTGGTTACTCAATTTTGGAATATACAAATATATGGAAGCATATTTAAAGTGGCCTTGTTTGAACATATTTCATGTTTGAAATATAAAAGTTTTAAAAAACAAAAACTATAAAATAATTTCAACAGACCTATTTATCCATTTATCCATTTTTATTCACACACATATATATATATGTTATATACATAAAAAACACACACATATATGGATATACATCAGGAAGTTAGTGAGATTTTTATTTATAGCTACTATAGTGAAGAGTGACTTTTATTTTCTTCTTTATATTTGCTATATTTCTAACATAAAATAATATTACCTTTATTATCAAAAAATAACATTCTTAAGTTAACTGCTCTCCTACTGCATTCATTTGCATGTATCAAGTAAAATGTCCTGGGACACAAAAAAATATTATGTAAGTAGAGCATCCTAGGCTGAAAATGTTTGATTCAGTAAACCCTGTTTCTTCAGGGATGAGTCAGTGCTACATTAGGTTATAGATAAACTATTTATTTAAAAGTTAAATTACTTTATAAAACTATAAATTCTATCTACCGATAAATTGCCTGGTGAGGTTCATAATGATACATCCATAATTCTCTTCTACTCATCAAACCAATAAAGTTGCACATCTAATATAAAGGGGGAAAAGTAATAATGATACTAGTTTTGCTCTCTTCCTGAGGCAGAATTCTTAAAAGCTTAAACTAATAAAGGATAATAATAATAACAGATACTAATGAGAGTTTTCATTCTTTGAATACTTGCATAGTACATAGCACTGTTTTAAGATGTCTTATTTTCAGATATTATCTTATTCATCTCCTTACCTACATGAGGCAGACATTTACTATCATTACCCCTCCACCGATAAGAACACTCGGTAGGTTAATGTTGTTGTAGGTGACACAGCTAATAACAGCAGAGCTCGATTTTGGACCAAGGTCGTTCTGATGCAAAAACCCATTTTCCATAAACAATATTGTTTCCCTTAACCATTAACTTACTTCCCAATTATCCCTCCACTTCCAGAATATTTCTGGGCAACAAAACCCTAACATACCTATTATTTTTATATAATAATAATCTAAAGGCTTAATCAAGAATTTTGGACAAGATTATTTTCCTTCCCCACTGTATTAGTTTCCCAAGATGGCCATAACAAAGGATCACAAACTGAGTGGCTTAAACAACAGAAATTGTCTCAATATTCTGGAAACTACAAGTCTAAGACCAAGGTATCAGCAGAGCCATGCTCTCTCCAAAGGCGCTAAGGAAAGATCTGTTCCAGGCCGTTCTAGGTAATCCCTTAGCTTGTGGCAGCATTAACTCCAATATTCACAAGGTATTCTGTGTGTGAGTCCCTTCCATAATGACTCGAGTTCATGTTGGATAAAGGTCCACTCTACTTCAGTATGACCTCAGTTTTACTAACAACATCTAAAGCAGATCTATTTCCAAATAATGTTACATTCTGAGATACTAGGAGTTAGGATTTCAAAATATGAATTTTGAATGAACACAATTCATCTCACAACACTCACCATACTATATCTCATTTCTGCTCTGCGTATTTTAGGAACATGTATTTCAATAGACTACCAAAGGGATGGATACGCCCCCAACAAAAAAATTAAGAACATAGTCGTAGAATGTGACACAAAACAACAAAATTTCAAGATTAAGATCTCCATGGTTCTTAAGCAAGCCTAAAAATCACCGGCGTAGCTGTATTCATCTCTAGTAAGTACTTCACAGAGGCATGCTTACTCTGTCCTGTACCTTTTAAGACTTATGTTATCAGTCTCATCATTCCAATATTAAAGCAAAATTTCAGTGATACCTTAAGGCACTTATGTTTTTTCATACTTAAAATATGTTTGTTGTTTCATAAAAACATGTTTGCTCATTTTTTTTAGTAGGGACTATGGGAAAAGGTCCTAGTTTATATTTTCTTTTTTTCACAGTGCTTATTATTAGCACTCACAAGAACTAGGTGATAGAGTTTTATGAATATTTTATTAAATTAATGGATTGATGGATGAATAAACATGTATTTGGAGGTGCTCCATTTGATTCCATCTCTAAGGTCTACCAGCCTTACGTGTAGGTCTCCTGCTTGAACATGTGAGCCTCGTTCACCATCCCATGGAATCTGATTTTTCAAACTAAGTTTTCCATATTTAATATCATAGATTAGTTGACCATATTCAGATGATTTGTTCCACTTCTAGCCTATTAATAGAAATATTTATGTTTAACCTCGTAATATTAATGACCTCTCTTTCTGCCCCTCCCCTGCTCATGCTCTGTCTCTTTCTCTCTCTCAAAAATAATCATTAAAAATTTTTTTTAATATTTAAAAAAAGAAACAGTAATGCTTGCTAGTGTTAGTTCCCCAGGGAATAAGACATTGTTGGATATACATGCCAACACATATGCTTCAGTATTCTGACATCGGTTTTCCATACAAAAATAGCCCTTTTCTAATAACAAATGTATGGCTGTACTAAAAACCATATGCATTTCTGGAGGGGAAAAGAGGTCTAATACACAAAGTATTAAGACCTTATACTTTTAAAAAATTACTTCTCAGGGTACCAGGGTGGCTCAGTTGGTTAAGCTTCCAACTTTGGCTCAGGTCATGACCTCACAATCCCTAGTTCGAGCCGCATGTCAGGTTCTGTGCTGACAGCTCAGAGCCTGGAGCCTGCTTCAGATTCTGTGTCTCCCTCTCTCTCTTCCCCTCCACTCACGTGCCATCTCTGCCTCTCTCAAAAATAAATAAATATTTTAAAAATTGTTTTTAAATTACTTCTTGTAAAGTCCTCAATATCCATTATTCTTATAATAATGCAGTAACCTTGCCAAAGGAGTTGTGCTCTGCCCACCCCTAGAGATTTAAAGATAAACAAGGCAAACATCATCTGGGCACTTATGGTTCAAGTTAGAAAAAGGGAGATAGACTTGACCAATCCCACAAGCTTCTATGATTATTCAAGGCTGAATTATAGATTATAACTCAAATTTATTTTTGTTCCAACCTGACCAGTTATTGTAAACTCAGAAAGTCTTAATGCTAGAGAGTGTCTTTAATTCAAGAAACCAATTCAGTATATAGTCATTTTAAGGGCTGAGTACTGGACTACCCCCTGACTATACAACAGGCCCTGTGTTCGTGGAATGTTCAATCAAATGAGGCATACAGTAAACAGAGACGTAAAACACATTGGGACAAGTGTCATGACTGCAGTAACCCCAAAGTGCTACAGAAGCACTTAGACTAGATGGCACCTGACCCAGGTGTTAGTGGTCCAGGAACTGCTTTCTGGGGGAAGTTACACCTGAACTGAGGACGCTAGGGCAACTGGGAGTTCACAAAGAGAAGCACAGGATGGGAAGCATGGAATGAAACAGACAAGTGAGAGGACCCAAGCAAAAGCAAGAGAGTGTTGGTTTGAAAATTAAAAATACAAATACAAATCCCAAGAAGTTTAGTGTGAGTGAGGAGTTCAGATTAAAGAAAGAAGTAGAAAAAGGTGAGCCTGGGAAGATAAGCAGGTACCAGGTTATGAATAGCCTTGTGATCCACAGTGCACATTTTGAACTTTAGGGGTGAATATGAAGCCATTGAGGGATATTAGTAAAAGAAGTGCCATATGGTAAGACCAGAAAATTCCTTCTCTTTCTCAGCTTCTTCCTTTAGGTACTGGGGTGATGGGGGAAAAAAGCTGCTGAATATCTTCGTCATAATCATGTTCATCTACTGGAAAATGGGTAAGAAATGGGGCAACCATGTACTGTATCATTCACAAATAGCTGTGTTAGAATAAGTATAAAGTGGGGAGTAGGGCCACCCTAAATTTAAACCTCTTCTTTGACCTTCTGTCTAGCCCACTAGTTTTTATTTAAATCCTATTGAGAACGCAGAAATCAAATCCTGACTTTCTAATAATCAGTAAGAATGTGTTCATTTGTAAGGCCAAAGGATTACCATTCTCTTCAGAATGAATTGTATCCTCTCTGCTTTTTGAGATACAACCTCCTTTTGCTGGACTCATTTACAATTTGTATCTCATTACAATTCCTAAGTATGTTTATACTATACTTGGGTTTAAAAAGTCTTTACTTCATAGTTGTTGGTCTCAGAATTTTTCCTAAAACAATGTATCTTGGTTTTAATGGATCATTTCTCTCATGTGCAGAGAGCACTTTCTTTTTTTTTTTTCTGAAATTTATTGTCAAATTGGTTTCCATACAACACCCAGTGCTCATCCCAAAAGGTGCCCTCCTCAATACCCATCACCCACCCTCTCCTCCCTCCCACCCCCCATCAACCCTCAGTTTGTTCTCAGTTTTTAACAGTCTCTTATGCTTTGGCCAGAGAGAACTTTCAATTATTCCCATCTCTGAGCTGTTAGTCACGGAATTATCAGCCATTAGGTCGTAAAAGACAGGGACTATGCCTTCCTGGATGGAATAAGTTACATGTCTGAGTACTTTCTAGGTGAAGGAGCCAAATTATGTTATTTTTATTGTTTCTGTCAATTCTCTAACATATAAAGGTACTGTTATCACCACATTACACAAGAGGAAAATGAGAAATTGGACAATGGTAGAACTGAAATTTTTATTAGTTTCCAAATTGTCCTTGATTATTTATTACTAGCTGCCAAGTGAAGTTGCTGCTTAGCAATGATTATTTTTTTTCTTAATAAAAATATTGTAACAACCCATGGACATTCATTGTAAAAACTTATTTAAAAATGTTGAGCTCCATTTCAGTTATTAAAAGTTGCTGAAGACAAATAGTGGTTTACTTATGAATTAAAATGTTACATTGACCTTGTCATGGAAGTTATCAGCAGAGAGGAGCTTTTTTGTTGCAAAGTATATTGTTAGGATACAAACTGGAAAAATCATTGAGACTAAAACATAATTCCTAAAATTATTTTCGTTTCTAAATACAGACACTATTATTTAAGTAAAACATAGCTGATGGGTGCCTGGGTAGCTCAGTGAGTTAAACGTCTGACTTCAGCTCAGGTCTTGATCTCACAGTTCGTGAGTTCAAGCCCCATGTCAGGCTCTGTGCTGAAAGCTCAGAGCCTGAAGCCTGCTTTGGATTCTGTGCCTCCCTCTCTCTCTGCCCCTCTGCTCATTCTCGGTGTCTGTCTGTCTGTCTGTCTGTCTCTCTCTCTCTCTCTCTCTCTCAAAAATAAAAATAAACATTAAAAAGCTAAAAAAATAATAAGAAATAAGAAAACATAGCTGACACATTTTATATTTATTGATCCTCAAATAAAATCCTTTTAAAGTTTTTATTCCTCCTGAATTTCAGGATTCTAGTTATGAAATTAATTATCAATAGCTATTAATGAAATTAATAATTTCATTTCCCTTAAATTTCTTTTAAAATTCATACACTAGAAACATCCTTCATCTAGCATTAAGAACGTATATAAAAATCTAGTTATGTATAATTAATTTTGGTTTATATTTTAAATGTTCTTTCTTACATTTAAAGCCACTACTGTGAGTCCCTCCATTTCCTTGGAAACTTCAGTGACTTTCACCCCACTCTTTTTTCAGCCATTCAGGTCCATGCCCACAGTCTAATGTTTCGCATCCCTTGATACTGAAATAATAAATGCAAACATTTGTCTAAGTTCTATGTCTTCCTCTAGCTCTCTCTTTCAATTACTTATTTATGCTTTGTTCAACATTCAACCTGTAGAGACCCGAGTCTTGTTCTGCAGATTGTTTTATCATTTGACCATGGTTTGGGGATTTTTTTTCTATGTGTGTATGTGTGTGTGTATGTGTGTCTATCTGTTATCATTTTCTAGTAAGTGTGTAAGCAAAGGGAAAGGAGCATTTCCATTGGCGTAAGTTATGTATAATTAGTTATATATTCATCCAGCAGACCTGAAGGCTCACAGCGCCATAGGCTGAAGTCTGCACTGCAGTTGCCACATGGATGACACCTGGACCCCAGGAGTCACTGATAGACTGTCATTAGTCCTGAGCTCTTAGACTCCTTTATGCCCAGTATGAGACTGAGTCAACCCAAGTCAGCATGTCAGCACCACTCTGACATGATCACACAAAATAAATATATCACAAGCTATCAGGAGCAAATTGCTCATCCAGTTGCCCTTTGGAAACTGGACCCAGCCACAGAGCCTCTAGACAACTCCGTGGTCACAAATCCTCTCATTTTTCTGGCCGAGACCATGTGTGGAGTAGAGGAGTGGAGAAACAAGTATGAGGGTCCACACATGGTTCAGTCTGGCCTGAAGTATCTTGTCCAGATAGCGTTGCCAGCCCCAACTAGTCCTAGGCACCAGACAGGTCTTAGAAAATTCCAAGGAAGGCATTCCAAAGTGTAACAACACCCTGAATCACAAAGCTTGGAGCAGACTCACTTGCCCAGGTCAAAGGGAGGTACAGAATGCTGGTTTCAGAGAAGGAACATTCTAAGATCATCTAGAAAGGGAGATTCCACGAGTCCAAGGCAGCTGTCACACTTCCAAACTAGCCTCAGAAATCCAACAGCATTATTTCTGTCTCATTTTATTGGAAACAAGAGTATGACTGTGGGCAGACCAGAAGCAAGGGAAGGAGAATTAGACTCCAGCTCTTGATGGGGGTGGTCAAGGCCACATTCCAAAAGAGCAGGCAGGATGGATGGATGATATTGGTGCTACTACCTTTGGAAAATACACCACAACTTTAATTTTGCCTCCATAGCATGAACAGTGTTTAACTCTAACTCCTATCCACTTCTCTATATTCTCCACGAGACTATTAGATGATTGAGTGACTAAATACCAACACTTTGCTCTTCACTCTCCTTGACCCTATTGATGGAGGCAATATGAGGAAATGAAAACAAATGTTTGAAAATCAATTAGCAATCAAATTCTACTGACTGATATGCAATTAATCACATTTTAAAATGTCTAAAAAGTACATAGTAAAATTGTTTTTTGCTTTTATGAGAAAAATCAACTTCTGTGGAGAACTGGGTCAAATTCAGCCCTTTGCCATAAAGCTTTTGCATAATATTCAAAACTCTTCTATGCTTAGTTCAATGTAACACAACAAGGAGAACACAGAAGATAACCTTTGGGCAGAGAAGTGTGTATGCCAAGGATAGTATTGCCTCCCAATGCCCATGGAAGGACCATGAATGCATCCCGAGAGTAAGGAATTGAGCTGCTTTAATAACAAAGATGAAATTAATAGCTCTAATCTGTTTATCTATTCTCACTCCAGTCTGCTCCATCTTACCATGTCTGGAAGTTTTCAGCCTCAAAAAAAAGCCCAGAACTTTATGAGTCTGTCATCTTGTGCTAATCTTCAGATGCTGAAAATCACTTTAAACCCATTCTTGTCATTTTGGATTTGCATAAGTGTCTTGAAAGAAAAGCCTAAAAAGGCAAAGGCTGATTTAGTGTGAATGAACATGCCATAAACCATTTCAAACCTTATATCATTCATGTAAATCTTTCATGATTTAAAATTTTTCAACTTGCCAATAACAAGTATTCCAGTGTCTGGCTAGATGCAATAGCAAAGACTGAGAAGGCACTTTCATTAAAATCTTCCCTCCTGAGACACTTGCAAGTTTGGGAGAGGGTAGAAAAAAGGAACCTTCACTTCAGCCTGGAATTTGCAACCTTGGTCTAAACACATCAAGTACTAGTGGAGGGCATAAGAAAATTCTACAAGTCTTCATTAAAATACCAAAGGTAAATACGTTACTTGCCACTCAGACATGGAAATGTTTTTGATACTTAAATTCTTCTATATCCAGATCAGTTTGGTAAACATATTTTTAATTTAGTCACATAATTGATTGGAAAAGATGACTTATAAATTTGGAATTTAGCTTAACTAACTTGGCTTTACTGTTTTTCAAAGTGAGCATGGTTGTAGACCCTCACTCACACAGTAGCTTGGAATAGAGTCAAATCTCTGACTGGTGTATCAACACTTGGCCCACAAAAAAAGCATCTGGGCTCCTAAATATCAGCTTTCATTAAACACAAGTCATCCATCCATGAATTAATCTAATTCAGACCATACCAAAGTCTTCACGTTAATTTGTGCCATAAAGAAATGACCATTACATTTCAACTAAATTTTTAAAAACCCTAAGCTATTAGTGGCTTACAGGCATCACTCTGACTTCCTCATTATACTGACTTGACCCACATGTTGCTGCAGTGTTTAAAAAGAGAAATTTCAGGGGCATCTGGGTGGCTCAGTCAGGTAAGCATCTGATTCTTGACTTCAGCTCAGGCCATCATCTCAGTGTTTCTGAGATAGAGCCCCACATCGAGCCCCACATGGACAGCACAGAGCCTGCTTGGGATTCTCTCCTCTCTCTCTCTCTCTCTCTCTCTCTCTCTCTCTCTCTCTCTGTCTCCCTCTGCCCCTCACCCCTCTCAAGACAAATAAACATGAAAAAAGAGAGAGAGAGACTTCATAAAATGAAATTACTAAAAAGAAAATCCACAGATATTTGGCAGATACTAAGTAGACAATCCTATATGTGTGTGTGTGTGTGTGTGTGTATGCTATTCTTAAATCTCAACTAAAAAATATAAACTCTTATCATTGAGGGTGGAGGGTAAGAATTTCATGTTTAATGCCTGTGACTCAGAACAGCATTGTACTGTGTTTTTAGAGTTCGTATTTATGGGAGTTGTTCAGTTCCAGTCAGTGAGGAGGCCATGAGCTAATGTCTTACACCTGCGTGTAGAGACTATGGCGAGCACTGGAGACACTGAGCCTAATAAGGCTGAGTCTCCCCTCCGACAATGCACAGAGCAGGCCTCTACACAGTTTGTATTAAGGATTGCAAAAAGGAAAGGGCCCAAAGCAGCTCTTTCACCTGAGGAGCCACAGGAACCACCATGAGAAGCGTATTGCTTGGGATGAATTGTTCCTTTCATGCTCTCCTATGTAAAAGCCACACACATACACAACAAAGACACTACGCTGACGGATGACTCGTGTTTTAAACTGAGAACCATCCTTGTGCTCTGTCCCCACTCCCAGCGCTGTGTACCATTTCCCCAGAGACATCTTGAATGCTACTATTCAAAGTGACAAAAACATGCAGTATCTAACCTGAGCATCTGTAACATTTAATCAACATATCCAATCCTTTCAGCTCCTTTCTTATTGACTCTCCCACATACCTGAATTCTCCACAGCATTTGCCTCAAAACTTTTCCAGTTAATGGTGATGTGGGCCTTGTGAATATACTAAAAGCAACTGAATTGCATAGTCTTTAAAACGGTGAATTGTATGGTATGTGAATTATATCTTAATTTTTTAAAAAAGAAAGAGGTAGGACCCCAAGATATAGATAAGAGCCATCAACAAATAGGTCAGTGATTCCTTAGGAAGCCTAAAAATATTTCAGTGCGTATTCTATAATCTTGTCGCTAGCGTTGCTGGTACAGCAGGCCCGGCAAGTGCACTAGTAGTTTGCACTTCAGCAAATCCCAGAGGTGATCCTGATGGAGGTGATGGAGGTAAATGGTCCTGATGGAAGTGCAGGACACATTTGGAAAATGCTAATATTTTTGCAGATACGACAAAGAATGCTCACGAATGAGAATTGGAGTGGAAACAAAGAAGGATGGAATTCTAGTGAGGGGAGGGCATCACTTTCACTTCTGAACTCATCAGTGTTTAAGAGTTGACCAATGCTTGTTGATTAATAGGAATTCACTATCAGGGCTTGAATGTTTATATTAAGGCAGTTATTAGGAGAGATTCTTTTGATTCCAAATAAGTGATATTAATGAGAAACTGTAGGCATCAGCTTAGGTTAATAGGTAGACCTGTGTTGGCAGGCAGACCTTTCTTTTTTCCCCTCAAAGCACACACCACAGGTGGCTTCCTACTTTCCCATGTCTAGGGCCAGCTCTACTCTCACATATTAGCCTTTTGAGGTTCCAAAGACCCGGATCTGAAATCCCAAGTTCTGTAAAATACTGACTCTAAAACCTTTCACCAAATAACTATGAAAGTCATTAAATGCTTACTGGACTTCAGTGTAGTCTTCTCTCCCTGAAGAAGGAATAAAATAATCTATGCAGGTTAATGCATACCAAGCCTGGAAGATTTGAAGCCCGTAACAAGACTTTCACTGAAAGCTTGGTATGACTAAGTGGGGTTATTTGAATTATGTTATGTAAATTTGTCTTAAGAGACATTTAAACGAGTAATAGAACTGCTTTCTTCTTCTTCTGCCATGTGGGTGAATTTTAATTTACTCTTTTAATATCATTACAAAAGCAATGAAGAACAATACATATTCCTGCTAATACTAACGTTAGGGCCATTAAGTTATTAATTACATATCTAGAGTATATCTAAAATGTTGCTAGCTTGCTTATGTATAATAAAGATATAAGTCTTTCTAAAATATCTAACAGTACTTAATATAAAACTAGGGCATAATTTCTAATCACCCTTAACATATTGCCCTTATAAAACACAGTCTACCATGGTTGTTTGTCCTTTGAGGTTTCAACTGCAAAGGGAAAAAAAAGTAGACACAAATTTCAAGACAAACCTTAAACCTTCTAAAAGGTACTGAAATCTAACTCTGAATCTGAAAGACCAATATTTTAACATAAAACTTTGTTAATCATAAGTCAGTTGTGTTCCACTCTATTATCTTTTTTTAAGTTTATTTATTTTGAGAGATGAGAGAGAGAGAGAGAGAACGAACACAAGCAGAGGAGGGACAAAGAGAGAGGGAGGGACAGAGAGAATCCCAAGCAGGCTCTGCACTCCCAGTGCAGAGCCCAATGTGGGGCTCAAACTCATGAACCGCAAGATCATGACCTGAGCCAAAACCAAGAGCCGAATGCTTAACAGACTGAGCCACCCAGGCACCCCTTGTTCCACTAATTTAAAAGAACTGTATGTATTTATTAAAAGTCATTTGGGATGGAAATTTTAAATACTGTTATCAATTGAAACTCTTTCCTATATATTCTTTCCTATCTCTTTCCTATATAACTTCTTCCTTGTTATTAACCTTGTTATTAACCAACCCACTGAATATTAATCCCACAGTTGGGAATCACGGAACTAGCACAACCTATTTTCTGTGCTCTCTTTAGCTATACTGTAGCAGTGAGCTGTGTCCATTATCACCGTCTCAGATTAAGTGCTACTCCACTTAAATTCTAACATCAGCACTGTGAGCCTGGATTTGAAGTCTTGGCGATCGTGATAAAAATACCAACTCCCAGAATGCATATGATACTTGATATTCTTCAGGGCCATTTATTCCACAGCAATGACTGAGAAACTTCTAAGAGGTTCAGCATTGTACTTGGCATTATAGATACCCAGGCAGATAAGACACAAGTCCTCTCCTCAGGGAAATGGTCTAGTAAAGATTACCGACGCTTTAGCACCAAGATATACTAGTGTACTGGGCTATGATGAATATATATAATAAACATGGAAACAAGGAAGAGAGTAGTTATTCCTACCTAAATTCAAGAGGACTCCTGAAAATTTATTCCAGAAAAAACTATGCCAAATGTTAAAAATAATAAGCAATCTTTTATCCAGTGTACAAAGAGGATGTATCAATCAGGATGACACAAAGAAACAGATGACATATTCCAAGTAAGCTAATGTGTGGGGAGTTGATTGACAAAGATCATTCATTTCTGAGTAACCTAGTTTCTACACTTAAATAACCACTTGACAGCTTTCAAGAGCCAATATTACTTGTATAGTTACTAATAAACACCACCATTTAAGTATCTACCCTGGGTCAAGCACTTCACTAACAACACTTTTAGAAAAATAGGTAGGTATTCATTCATTCATTCATTCATTCAGTATAAATTCAATGAGTCCCTACCATTTGCCAGGCATTGTTTAAGCCCTGGAGATACAGCTGTCAACAAAGCAGTCACGGCCTTTTCCTTCATGGAAATTTCATGGGAGGAGGAAGACATTAACAAGTAGATAAGATAATTTTGGCTAGTGATAAGTATAGAGAAAAAAAAATAGGCTTAATGTGGCTGTGTAATCATGTAAGGAGGCTATTTTAGGAAAGGCCTCTCCTAAGAGAAAACATTTGAGATAAACATGAGTCATGAAAAAAAACCTGACTTGCAGGACCAGGAAAGGAGCATTCCAGATGGAGGGAAAGTTAAAAGTAAAAACTGCCAAATGAGTCTGGCATATTCAAGAAATAGGCAGAAGGCTTCAGTGCAGGACAGGAGGGAACAGGCAAAAGAGTTCTGGGGGGTGGGGATGCCATTGGATGATGTCTTAGAGGTGAGGAAAAGCCAGGTCATGTTGGGCCTTATGGGCCATGGTTTCATTTTCTCTCCTTTAGAGTAAAGATTGTCACTTGCTCTATTTGCATGGGTGGTAAGTAGCAGAGTCCATATTCAAACCATGCCTGTCTGACTAAGCCTATTTCACTAGATTAAGAGAAAAAGATTCTGTCATATTATTGAGTTTCACCCCCTACCAAATGGGTTAGAAAGTGTAGGCTGAAATTGCTTTAAGACAGTATAAAAGTGAGAGACCATATAGGCTAGTGATTTTTGTACTGCTACACATAACACTGGTATCACATTCTTGACACTCAAATTCGGCCATTGCAAAAGCTATTTCACTATGTTGATGAAATAATAAGAAGGTCATGCCTAAGGAAGTTCAAATTATATTCCAAAATAAATAAGGAAATGTTCAAATGTGACATATGATCATCTAGCTCACAACAGAGCTCAATTAAATTTTCTGTGATTCAAGTAAAAAGAGATGTATTAAAACCCTAGGGTATCATTTATATAATGAGAATTTCTTCGGGTTAACCTGTTGGAATCTGGAGTCTCTAAGATGCACTCATCTGCTAGGTGAATTTCAACACTGTATTTGAATTAGGTGATTGCACTGAGGAAAAAAAAAACTGATTGCTGCATTTTCAAGCTTAGAAACACGTTGGGGGATGGATTGGGACAGGATGGGTATGGAATGAAAAGATGTAAAAGGTAGGAAATTATAGGGTATTATGCAATTGAAACTCATCTGAGTAAAAGCAAAAGCAGTTTCAGTGCAGTGTGAATCATTAAGTCAGCACTGAATGTCACTGGTTACTATAGGAACTTGGGTAATGGAAAATGAAAACAGCTGGATTTATGACTCCCATAAATGTGTTAAACAGCTGCCTACACAGTGCCAATGAAGACTATTGAGAGTGGTAAATGGTGATACTTTTACATACAAGTAAGTGGGAAGGACAATGAATAAATTGATAAATCTTTACCTTTTAAGACACAGATTAAATATTGTATTAATGAATGACCAAAAATAATTTTAAACCACCAGTTTATTATAAGAGTTAAAAAATCATAAAGCTGCTATGTATATTTTTTTCTCAGTTGTTGGGTTGAGTTGAATTTGGTCTCCTACAAAACAAACCAGCAAAGCTACTGTCAGCCAGCCACGCTCCACCAAGTGCCTCAAATAAGGACAGAAATGTAAGTGATACATAGTATAACATATACAGATATTGACTCACTGTGTTGTATACCTAAAACTAATGTAAATAACATTGTGTGTCAAGTATACTATTAAAAAGTGATGATTGTATATAATACTAATTATAACTAAGAAAAGCAGAAGTATCCATTCTAAACCACAATAAGCTACACATATTAATGTAATCTTATAACTAACAAAGGACTGTTTATCTCAAGTCTGTTATGCTCTTGATTTCCTTTCTTCTAGACCCAGGTTCATGGCTGAATTCAGGATCTCGTTTGCTTACCCGTGGGCGATTGCAAAAACCACCTAAAATGTGTTCAAGAATTCTTCTCCAGTCTACCCTCCACACTTGCCATCTGGGTCATCTTTCGAAAACATCACTTCCTGCTGAAACGCAGGATCCCCAGACCTACAGGATACAAGCAAAACTGCTTACTTGGGTGTACGTGTGTTTTAGAACCTGGATCCACCTAAGATTTTTAGTTTTATCCTTTAAGGGTGAGAGGACCGGTAGGTGTGAGGTGCACGTTAGAATACCTTTGTGAAAGAAGGAGTTTTAATAATTACACTGGGAAAACAAGCACAAAACAGACTGTTGAGGAAAATCAGGAAATATGATTACTTTACTTAAGAGTCCACACTGAAGACTTTTTAACATTTTCTAAACTTTCCCCAGATAAGTCAGTTTCTCTCTCTTCTGTGCTCCCAGAGTACTTGGAATGTTCCTCTATTAGCAATTTCACAAAGTTTTGTGGGCATCCTTATCACAGCTATTTCCCCCCACTAGGTTCACATGTCCAAGAAATCAAAGATGCATCTTTGCATTTTGAGTACTAAGCACAAAACACATACTTACAAGGTGTGTAATAAATGTTTCTGGATGGTGAATTAATAAATGTTTGGTGAAATAAATAAATAAATGGTGTAATAAATGTTTCTAGATGGTGAAGCAGAGGCCTGACTTATTTAGAAGCAGTAATACTGAAACATGAAACAAAAATCGGATAGAGATCCAATCACCCAGATGAATCTATAAAATTCTGCTGCACAGGAACTCTGAGTATTCATCCCAAAGGAGAATATTGTATATAAATAATCAACATTGCTGATCCAAATTATTACACAGGATTTGGTACTTGTATTTATTCTTTGAGATGAAAGAATAACTTTACATTCTCCCTTTAAATCGCAATGTGCAAAGATAAAATAAAAAAATTAATCTTGGTTTAAGAATGCTTTGCCCTTTGTTAAATAGCATTTGTTATAGTTCCAAACCATAGTCACACCAGGACTTGACCATTTCTTCTCAAATCTTAACTAAGGTATGATCCTGCAATTATTCTGCTCAATTGATTAAGATAGTCTCCACTTTACTCCTCACAATCCTTTCTCTCCTGCGAGATGTTTCCCACATAGGAACATCGCAACTGATTCTGCATAATCACCATAGCAGAAATAAGTGAACAAAAGATGTAGCTGGAATGGAAACATCTATGCCTCCAGATGGTACATCATTAGGGATCTTGCTGAAAAATGCTCAGATTTTCAAGTCTTTTTTCTTATTTTGCAGAAACATGTATTTGATTTTTTTTAATATTTTATTTACAAGGATATAAAATAAAATGCCTTAAAATGAGAATATAAGGATGTACATTCACAGGCTAGCCTTGTATTATTAGTTTAAGTAACTTTATAGCAATCTGCATGGGACAAATGATCTTTTCTAGTAAAATATAAGGAGAGCATCCTCCTCCAAAATCTTGTAAACCCTCCCCCTAAGTAGAGCCCCGGTCATTTTTTAGAAATCCCAAGACAGCCTCATCAGGCCCCTGAGATTCAGCCACACATACCTCACCAGGGTTCCTCAGTCTAATGCTTACAAACAAATGTTATCAAACATACATGAAGCCAATTGTCTTTAATTCATCTTCACCTCCAACACTCTTGGTCACATTTCCTTACTACTCTGCATTTTTTCTCTCCTATTTACTCTATTTTTCTTTTGATAAAATTTTATCACGAAAAAATGTTTGTTGCAGGCAACTTAGAAAATATTTTAAAAGTAGAACAAAATCATCCATAGGAATATTGGAATACCAATATCCACACAGATACCAACATCCAGATACACTGATACACTGATAAATATATATGTATGTATGTATATATACATATTCACACACATATACATACACATACATATGTATATACACATATGTATGTGTATGTATATTCCTATTTACATACATACATATGTAGGTATATGTGTATATATACACACACACATATATACATATACATACATTATAACATTGTTTGCCTCATCCAGAGTCACTTCCTCTAGAAACTTCCCCTGTCCATAGCCCCAACCCATGGGGCAGAACCAGAGGTCTTGCTTTACCACATGACCCTATGCTCCTGGTCACAATTGATTAGATCGGGAGGGCAATTCTTGATTGGCCAAAAAATCAGTTTCACTCTCTTCACACTCTGTCTCAAAAATCTGAGTTAAGATCCAGGGAGGCTGATGACAATAATGGTAGTTACTACTGATATTCATGTGTTATGTAGGCAGATAAAGAGGGATGGAGGAGACGGAAAGACACAGAAGCTAGAAATAAGAGAGAACATACAGTCCTTGAGAGACATAGAGATTAGGACATCAACCCCCAGTAGCTACTCAGCGTTGATTCCCATGACTCATGGCAATAATTTAACCAATCCATGATCTGCAAAACTGCTCTTTGTATCTTACAATAACTCCCCACCCTTCTTATTCAGCTTTTATTCTTCTGTCATTGTTACTATGATATATGCATAACCAGTTATGTGTATAAAAGTTATAGTATTTTGTTTTGTGACCAACTTTTTCAATGAATACATCTTGAGACAGTCTATGTTGTTAATTATTCTATATTTTCATGACTGCATCATTCTCTACTATGTAATATACCATCGTTCATGTAACCAATGTCTGGCTGCAGACATTGAGATTCTAATCAATGTCTTATTGTTGAAACTCTACCCCTTCTCCTTCAGCCTTTCCAGAATCCCTTTTCTGTTACAAATAACCCCTCTGATATGCTCAGCCTTTACACAGACTAGTCTCCACTACTATGCTTAACTCCCCAGGAGAAGCTGTTTAAGTTCCAGGGGGTTGATGGTAGAGTCTCAGGACTTTTAGACTTTTTTACCTCTCCATTCTTGTGAACAGAAAATAACAAAGTAACAAGAAACTAGGAGCCAGACTGCATAACTGGGGTTCAAATTCCAGCTCCACCATATGCTACCTGTGTGATCTGAACTAAGTTATATAACTGCTCCAGACTGTTTCCTCATCTGAAAAAATGGAGATAATAATGTGACTGCTTTGTAAAGTTGTAAATGATGAGTTAAGGGCAATCAAGCACTTAGTGGACTCTCTGGCATACTCTAATACTAGTCATTACTACTATGAGAATTTCTTCACTTAGATTTATCCATCTGCTATAGTCAGTTTTAGCCTCTTCATTGATGGAGCTCTTTAGATTCTTTCAAAGTTTTATTTTCCAACTTATAGTTATGATAAACCCAGGACAATTTAACTTCCATAAAATTTCATTTATCATTAAATTTATTTAAATATTTTTAATGTTTTATTCATTTTTGAGAGCACACAAGCAGGGAGGGGCAGAGAGAGGAGGACAGAGGACCCAAAGTGGGCTCTGTGCTGACAGCAGCAAGCCAGATGTGGGGCTCAAACTCACAAGCCTCAAGATCATGACTGGTGTCTGACTCGAGTCTGACACTCAATCAAATGAGCCAGCCAGGCACCCCTATCATTAAATTTAAACTAATTTTCAATTTAACTTACTACAATCTAATTTTCCACCTTATATTTATTATAATCCTATGAAAATTTAACTTCCGTGAAACCTCCAAAAACCTCATCTTATAATTTCTAAACTACCTTTCCTCCAACAATCATCATTTTGGTTCACTTTCAGTGTCTTCTTCTCAAGGCAACACCAAGGATCATGGGATCACTAAAAAGTACTCCATCTAAGAAACGATCAACCATTCAAAGCCACATCTCTCAGAGCAGTCAGCCTAAGAAAAGGGCAACACATAAGATCACCCTCAACCTGGAACCTTCCTATTTACATACATCCTTCTTTAATTCTATTCTCAGAAGACTAAATGGTCCTGTTCCTGCTCAAGGCCAAATTTCCTGCTTAAATCTTGTTCCTTTCTCCTCCTCCTTCAGGATTTTGCTTACTTTGTGATGACAGTTCAGATTCTTTTATACACAACTTCTTTTCTAATCTACCATGTCCTTCCCTTCATCTGAAAACAAACTCAAGTCTATCAGAGAAAAAAAAAATGTTTCCTTGTGCCTTTCATTCATCTCTAGATCCTGCCCAGAAAATTTTTCCATGTCTTATCCAACTTTCTTTAAAAAGGAATCTGCACACATTATATTTCCACCTCCTCACCTCCCATTCACTAATTCAATATTACATATAATCAGCAAAACTGACCACATGCTCCCTAATGCCTGGCAGTTAGCCCATACTTAATCACCTAACACTTAATTGTCAAATCCATAAACATTTCTCAGCCTGTCTCTTTCTGGACTTTCTCTGCTGTTTTGGAGTGTTTTTCACTTCATCAATTTTCATTCCACATGTTAACATCCGGGTGTATAAAATTTTCTTTCTACCTAGTCTCAAAGACAAATTGCACTAGATGGAGTTAAACAGGCAAAGAAGACTTTACTCAAGACTACTGCAATAGAGGAGAGAGACTGAACTCCACTGAAAAGCAAGATTTTTAAACACTGGAGTGACCTAATGGAAGAGTACTGGAGGAATTTAGGTGGGGTGATTAGTCAATGTGATAAGGCCAATTGTATTTGCTAATTGGGGTTTATGAAAGTTAGGCTCCTATTCTCCCACAGACTGGGAGATAGGGACACTATCTTTCTTGATGATTGCATTTGAAAGAATGCCCCAAGCTTTTGAGAAAGGTATTCCTGAGTTATAAAACTGTCAAGGTGGTTGGGAGATTTGCATTTCAAAATGACAGAAAAAAAAAAAAGTACAATTGCAAGTTTTTGAAAATGGAAGAAAAGGAAGGTTAGCAGTCTATAGTCAAGGAAGAAATCTATCTAAAGTTTAGCCATGCTAGGGGAAATGTTAAGTCCACACTGATCCCTCTGTGCTGTGCTTTCCCCTCATCCCTTGCTCTTCTTCTTAAATGTAGGAGTCCTTAACAGTTAATCTTTTACCCACCACCCTCTTTACTCAAGACCTCCTAGGAAAACTTGACCGTCTCATGGCTTTGGTTACCACCTGTTATGTATCCTCAATGGTTCTTCTCATTCCTTCGCTAACCCCAAATCACATTTTTATCTCTTAAATATTTCCCAAGTTCACCCTCTCATGTTAATTCCTACTATAACTTCTCACCTCCATCATTGCTACAGCTTCTTAAATCAGTGCCATCCTGGGAGTCCCCCTTCACACAGCTGTCAAGTATCTATCTGAGGTGAAAATCTAACATGTCACTCCAGAGCTTAAAGCTCTTCAGATGCTCCACAGAATCAGAGGACAAAGCCTTCCTGACATGGACAGCAGACAGGCGTCCACAAAGAGGTGCTAGCCCCTCTCTACAGCCTTTGCTCTCAAAATTTTGCCCTATGCACATTGTGTTGTCTCTCACCTCTAATCTTCAGCTCATATCTTTCTCTACCTAGGTCATTCCTATTCTCTCAACAAACCAAGTCCAACCTATCCAGTAAATCAGCCTAATTATCACTTTCCCCAAAAGTCCCTGATTCCTTCAAATTGGCTAAAGTGCCCTCTGTAATGCTCCAAAGGTAACAGTCTGCACTTAAGTATCTGTGTATGTTTGTATATTTCCCACTAAACATGAACTCTTTACAAAGGCTTCATCTTTTCCATTTTTATGTCATAGCAAAAAGCACAATGCTAATACATAGATGCTTAATAATTGTTTGTTGAAGTATTAACTGAGTGACCAAATTAGTAAATGGAAGGATGCCTTAGACATATTTTTAACACTCACAGCCAGATCCTAAAGAAAGTAAATATTTCCAAACATAGAGATACATGCATTTATTAGTAAGCAGGCATCACATTTTCTTAAAACCTGTACTGTAAGTTTTAATCCTAACTATGACATTTTAAGTGCTTTAACCATACACGGTATAAACTTCTCTTGGATGGAGGAGGCATTTTTGAACATATTCAAAGGCAGAATTCACTAAACCTAATAGTGGACTTTAGACAATTAGAATTTTCCAAAGTCATGACAATACACCAGGCTAGTTCAGCAGTAAGCCTCCAGTGCCATTCTTTTTTTTTTTTAATTTTTTTTTCAACGTTTATTTATTTTTGGGACAGAGAGAGACAGAGCATGAACGGGGGAGGGGCAGAGAGAGAGGGAGACACATAATCGGAAACAGGCTCCAGGCTCCGAGCCATCAGCCCAGAGCCTGACGCGGGGCTCGAACTCCCGGACCGCGAGATCGTGACCTGGCTGAAGTCGGACGCTTAACCGACTGCGCAACCCAGGCGCCCCGCCTCCAGTGCCATTCTTAAAGACGAAGGGCAAAAAGCTCACTAGTTTTACATTTTGCTTCGGCAATGTGAGGAATGCTTCAAAAATATGTAGTCAATCTAGTATTTTTAAACCACTACTTTCACCACCATATTTCTTAAAGATGAAGGGCAAAAAGCTCATTAGTTTTACATTCTGCTTTGGCGATGTGAGGAATGCTTCAAAAATATGTTAGTCAATCTATTATTTTTATTTATTTATTTTTTATTTTTTTTCTTAATGTTTTCTTTTTCTTTTTTTTTTTCTGAAATTTATTGACAAATTGGTTTCCATACAACACCCAGTGCTCATCCCAAAAGGTGCCCTCCTCAATACCCATCACCCACCCTCTCCTCCCTCCCACCCCCCATCAACCCTCAGTTTGTTCTCAGTTTTTAACAGTCTCTTATGCTTTGGCTCTCTCCCATTCTAACCTCTTTTTTTTTTTTTTTCCTTCCCCTCCCCCATGGGTTCCTGTTAAGTTTCTCAGGATCCACATAAGAGTGAAACCATAGGGTATCTGTCTTTCTCTGTATGGCTGATTTCACTTAGCATCACACTCTCCAGTTCCATCCACGTTGCTACAAAAGGCCATATTTCATTTTTTCTCATTGCCATGTAATATTCCATTGTGTATATAAACCACAATTTCTTTATCCATTCATCAGTTGATGGACATTTAGGCTCTTTCCATAATTTGGCTATTGTTGAGAGTGCTGCTATGAACATTGGGGTACAAGTGGCCCTATGCATCAGTACTCCTGTATCCCTTGGATAAATTCCTAGCAGTGCTATTGCTGGGTCATAGGGTAGGTCTATTTTTAATTTTCTGAGGAACCTCCACACTGCTTTCCAGAGCGGCTGCACCAATTTGCATTCCCACCAACAGTGCAAGAGGGTTCCCGTTTCTCCACATCCTCTCCAGCATCTAGAGTCTCCTGATTTGTTCATTTGGGCCACTCTGACTGGCGTGAGGTGATACCTGAGTGTGGTTTTGATTTGTATTTCCCTGATAAGGAGCGACGCTGAACATCTTTTCATGTGCCTGTTGGCCATCCGGATGTCTTCTTTAGAGAAGTGTCTATTCATGTTTTCTGCCCATTTCTTCACTGGGTTATTTGTTTTTTGGGTGTGGAGTTTGGTGAGCTCTTTATAGATTTTGGATACTAGCCCTTTGTCCGATATGTCATTTGCGAATATCTTTTCCCATTCCGTTGGTTGCCTTTTAGTTTTGTTGGTTGTTTCCTTTGCTGTGCAGAAGCTTTTTATCTTCATAAGGTCCCAGTAATTCACTTTTGCTTTTAATTCCCTTGCCTTTGGGGATGTGTCGAGTAAGAGATTGCTACGGCTGAGGTCAGAGAGGTCTTTTCCTGCTTTCTCCTCTAAGGTTTTGATGGTTTCCTGTCTCACACTTAGGTCCTTTATCCATTTTGAGTTTATTTTTGTGAATGGTGTGAGAAAGTGGTCTAGTTTCAACCTTCTGCATGTTGCTGTCCAGTTCTCCCAGCACCATTTGTTAAAGAGGCTGTCTTTTTTCCATTGGATGTTCTTTCCTGCTTTGTCAAAGATGAGTTGGCCATACGTTTGTGGGTCTAGTTCTGGGGTTTCTATTCTATTCCATTGGTCTATGTGTCTGTTTTGGTGCCAATACCATGCTGTCTTGATGATGACAGCTTTGTAGTAGAGGCGAAAGTCTGGGATTGTGATGCCTCCTGCTTTGGTCTTCTTCTTCAAAATTCCTTTGGCTATTCGGGGCCTTTTGTGGTTCCATATGAATTTTAGGATTGCTTGTTCTAGTTTCGAGAAGAATGCTGGTGCAATTTTGATTGGGATTGCATTGAATGTGTAGATAGCTTTGGGTAGTATTGACATTTTGACAATATTTATTTTTCCAATCCATGAGCAGGGAATGTCTTTCCATTTCTTTAAATCTTCTTCAATTTCCTTCATAAGCTTTCTATAGTTTTCAGCATACAGATCCTTTACATCTTTGGTTAGATTTATTCCTAGGTATTTTATGCTTCTTGGTGCAGTTGTGAATGGGATCAGTTTCTTTATTTGTCTTTCTGTTGCTTCATTGTTAGTGTATAAGAATGCAACTGATTTCTGTACATTGATTTTGTATCCTGCAACTTTGCTGAATTCCTGTATCAGTTCTAGCAGACTTTTGGTGGAGTCTATCGGATTTTCCATGTATAATATCATGTCATCTGCAAAAAGCGAAAGCTTGACTTCATCTTTGCCAATTTTGATGCCTTTGATTTCCTTTTGTTGTCTGATTGCTGATGCTAGAACTTCCAGCACTATGTTAAACAGCAGCGGTGAGAGTGGGCATCCTTGTCGTGTTCCTGATCTCAGGGAAAAAGCTTTCAGTTTTTCCCCGTTGAGGATGATGTTAGCTGTGGGCTTTTCATAAATGGCTTTTATGATCTTTAAGTATGTTCCTTCTATCCCGACTTTCTCAAGGGTTTTTATTAAGAAAGGGTGCTGGATTTTGTCAAAGGCCTTTTCTGCATCGATTGACAGGATCATATGGTTCTTCTCTCTTTTTTTGTTAATGTGATGTATCACGTTGATTGATTTGCGAATGTTGAACCAGCCCTGCATCCCAGGAATGAATCCCACTTGATCATGGTGAATAATTCTTTTTATATGCCGTTGAATTCGATTTGCTAGTATCTTATTGAGAATTTTTGCATCCATATTCATCAGGGATATTGGCCTGTAGTTCTCTTTTTTTACTGGGTCTCTGTCTGGTTTAGGAATCAAAGTCATACTGGCTTCATAGAATGAGTCTGGAAGTTTTCCTTCCCTTTCTATTTCTTGGAATAGCTTGAGAAGGATAGGTATTATCTCTGCTTTAAACGTCTGGTAGAACTCCCCTGGGAAGCCATCTGGTCCTGGACTCTTATTTGTTGGGAGATTTTTGATAACCGATTCAATTTCTTCACTGGTTATGGGTCTGTTCAAGCTTTCTATTTCCTCCTGATTGAGTTTTGGAAGAGTGTGGGTGTTCAGGAATTTGTCCATTTCTTCCAGGTTGTCCAATTTGTTGGCATATAATTTTTCATAGTATTCCCTGATAATTGTTTGTATCTCTGAGGGATTGGTTGTAATAATTCCATTTTCATTCATGATTTTATCTATTTGGGTCATCTCCCTTTTCTTTTTGAGAAGCCTGGCTAGAGGTTTGTCAATTTTGTTTATTTTTTCAAAAAACCAACTCTTGGTTTCGTTGATCTGCTCTACAGTTTTTTTAGTTTCTATATTGTTTATTTCTGCTCTGATCTTTATTATTTCTCTTCTTCTGCTGGGCTTAGGCTGCCTTTGCTGTTCTGCTTCTAGTTCCTTTAGGTGTGCTGTTAGATTTTGTATTTGGGATTTTTCTTGTTTCTTGAGATAGGCCTGGATTGCAATGTATTTTCCTCTCAGGACTGCCTTTGCTGCGTCCCAAAGCGTTTGGATTGTTGTATTTTCATTTTCATTTGTTTCCATATATTTTTTAATTTCTTCTCTAATTGCCTGGTTGACCCACTCATTCGTTAGTAGGGTGTTCTTTAACCTCCATGCTTTTGGAGGTTTTCCAGACTTTTTCCTGTGGTTGATTTCAAGCTTCATAGCATTGTGGTCTGAAAGTAAGCATGGTATAATTTCAATTCTTGTAAACTTATGAAGGGCTGTTTTGTGACCCAGTATATGATCTATCTTGGAGAATGTTCCATGTGCACTCGAGAAGAAAGTATATTCTGTTGCTTTGGGATGCAGAGTTCTAAATATATCTGTCAAGTCCATCTGATCCAATGTCTCATTCAGGGCCCTTGTTTCTTTATTGACCGTGTGTCTAGATGATCTATCCATTTCTGTAAGTGGGGTGTTAAAGTCCCCTGCAATTACCACATTCTTATCAATAAGGTTGCTTATGTTTATGAGTAATTGTTTTATATATTTGGGGGCTCTGGTATTTGGTGCATAGACATTTATAATTGTTAGCTCTTCCTGATGGATAGACCCTGTAACTATTATATAATGTCCTTCTTCATCTCTTGTTACAGCCTTTAATTTAAAGTCTAGTTTGTCTGATATAAGTATGGCTACTCCAGCTTTCTTTTGGCTTCCAGTCGCATGATAAATAGTTCTCCATCCCCTCACTCTCAATCTAAAGGTGTCCTCAGGTCTAAAATGAGTCTCTTGTAGACAGCAAATAGATGGGTCTTGTTTTTTTATCCATTCTGATACCCTATGTCTTTTGGTTGGCGCATTTAATCCATTTACATTCAGTGTTATTATAGAAAGATACAGGTTTAGAGTCATTGTGATGTCTGTATGTTTTATGCTTATAGTGATGTCTCTGGGACTTTGTCTCACAGGGTCCCCCTTAGGATCTCTTGTAGGGCTGGTTTAGTGGTGACAAATTCCTTCAGTTTTTGTTTGTTTGGGAAGACCTTTATCTCTCCTTCTATTCTAAATGACAGACTTGCTGGATAGAGGATTCTTGGCTGCATATTTTTTCTGTCTAGCACCCTGAAAATCTCGTGCCAATTCTTTCTGGCCTGCCAAGTTTCAAAAGAGAGATCAGTCACGAGTCTTATAGGTCTCCCTTTATATGTGAGGGCACGTTTACCCCTTGCTGCTTTCAGAATTTTCTCTTTATCCTTGTATTTTGCCAGTTTCACTATGATATGTCGTGCAGAAGATCGATTCAAGTTACGTCTGAAGGGAGTTCTCTGTGCCGCTTGGATTTCAATGCCTTTTTCCTTCCCCAGTTCAGGGAAGTTCTCAGCTATGATTTCTTCAAGCACCCCTTCAGCACCTTTCCCTCTCTCTTCCTCCTCTGGGATACCAATTATGTGTATATTATTTCTTTTTAGTGTATCACTTAATTCTCTAATTTTCCCCTCATACTCCTGGATTTTTTTATCTCTCTTTTTCTCAGCTTCCTCTTTTTCCATAACTTTATCTTCTAGTTCACCTATTCTCTCCTCTGCCTCTTCAAGCCGAGCTGTGGTGGTTTCCATTTTGTTATGCATTTCGTTTAAAGCGTTTTTCAGCTCCTCGTGACTGTTCCTTAGTCCCTTGATCTCTGTAGCAAGAGATTCTCTGCTGTCCTGTATACTGTTTTCAAGCCCAGCGATTAATTTTATGACTATTATTCTAAATTCACTTTCTGTTATATTATTTAAATCCTTTTTGATCAGCTCATTAGCTGTTGTTATTTCCTGGAGATTCTTCTGAGGGGAGTTCTTCCGCTTGGTCATTTTGGATAGTCCCTGGCGTGGTGAAGACCTGCAGGGCACTTCCCCTGTGCTGTGGTGTATAACTAGAGTTGGTGGGCGGGGCCGCAGTCAGACCTGATGTCTGCCCCCAGCCCACCGCTGGGGCCACAGTCAGACTGGTGTGTGCCTTCTCTTCCCCTCTCCTAGGGGCGGGATTCACTGTGGGGTGGCGTGGCCCGTCTGGGCTACTTGCACCCTGCCAGGCTTGTGATTCTGGGGATCTGGCGTATTAGCTGGGGTGGGTAGGCAAGGTGCACGGGGGCAGGAGGGGCAGGCTTAGCTCGCTTCTCCTTAGGTGATCCACTTCAGGAGGGGCCCTGTGGCAGCAGGAGGGAGTCAGATCTGCTGCCGGAGGTTTGGCTCCACAGAAGCAAAGAATTGGGTGTTTGCGGGGAGCAAGCAAGTTCCCTGGCTGGAACCGGTTCCCTTGGGATTTCGGCTGGGGGATGGGCGGGGGAGATGGCGCTGGCGAGCGCCTTTGTTCCCCGCCAAACTGAGCTCTGTTGTCAGGGGGCTCAGCAGCTCTCCCTCCCTTTGTCCTCCAGCCTTCCCACTTTCCGAGCAGAGCTGCTAACTTATGTCCTCCCAGACGCTAAGTCTAAGTCGCGCTTGCTGTCGGAACACAGTCCGTCAGGCCCCTCCGCTTTTGCAAGCCAGACTCGGGGACTCTGCTTGGCCTGCGAGCCGCCCCTCAGCCCCGGCTCCCTCCCGCCAGTCCGTGGAGCGCGCACCGCCTCGCCGCCCTTCCTACCCTCTTCCGTGGGCCTCTCGTCTGCATTTGGCTCCGGCGACTCTGTTCTGCTACTCCTCTGGCGGTTTTCTGGGTTATTTAGGCAGGTGTAGATGGAATCTAAGTGATCAGCAGGACGTGCGGTGAGCCCAGCGTCCTCCTAAACTGCCATCTTCTGTAGTAATCTCAATCTATTATTTTTAAACCACTACTTTCACCACCAAATTTCATTTACATCCATTATGCTAATTAATAAGCCATTAATTCTGCCAATGAAAACCCATTGCTAAATTTGCTAATTAGCTAATCTTTGGTGCTAGGGATAAAGGAAACTAAAGCACTTATCACAGCGCCTCGGGAGTGTGACCTTGCTAATTAAATGCTTGTTGACCACCCTTGGAGTGTGAATATTGGATTGGGGCAACTGACTGCCCCTCCATGCAGATTACAGGTAACTAATACACATTTACATCACACTGTTTACTGAAGTATTATAAAGTAGATTATGGACATCCTAACAGCCACCATCTGACATAAATGTAAACTCTGACTACGAATAAAAGAATTCCCAAACCCTGGTTTAACTCTTCCACAGAATGAGAAAATTGTGGTCCTAGATTTATTCTCTTATGGACTCTGCATGCATTTTACAAATGTGGTCTCTACAATCAATACTTAAGAAGATAGAAAAGGAAGTGTATTTGATGTACCTGTCCAAAGGTTTAGCACTATACCTCAGAGGAAAATGTTTCCTCATGTCTTTATTATGTCATCAGCTTATGACCTGGAGTATAAAGATAAATTTTCCCAAAGTGCTTCTTTTTATTAACAAGAGAAAAAATAAATAACAACTTTCAGCATTCCAAGATACAACGCTTGCTTCTGTAATGTCATAATATTAATCTTTACCTCTGCAATGGTGATGAAAAACATGTAGCATTATTGTTGTTTAGACTAGAAAAAGACATATTAGCAAAGATAATCTAAGGGAGATTGTACTGTATCATGACTCTGAAACCTGCAGTATTAATACAGTTCACAAACCCGTAGGATAAAGATATGATTTTCTTCTGGAAGTCAAAACATCATAGATCAACACATGGTACAGCTTAATGAAATACATTTTGATATATCTTCCCTCCATTTATCTTGGATGTGAATGCTAGTCAATTTCATATCTCAAATATGGTTTTCTGTGTCCTATGCTGAAATAGCATGGGTGACAAGGAAAGACTCCTGAATGTTAAATACTAAATCTTTGTTCAGTTCTTATAAAGGCAAAGAATTACAAAAAGAAATGGACTCAAGAACAAGAGAAAATGTTGACATATTGAGGTAGTTTTAGTTCTCCATGCCAATATAATAGTGAATAGTATACACATATACACACACACAAACGCAATAGGTTTTAATCATGTTTCATCTTTATGCAATACGTGTTACATATTATAAATTATTTCACCTCAACTTTGTATAACTTAAGTAGAGTTTGGTCAAAAACCTTGAGTCTTATTTTTACATGACCTAAAGGCTTCTTTACTACAGAGTGTCCGTTTGCTCTGGAATACTCTGTAAATTCATCAAGCTGGTAAATAGAGTTTTCCATTCAGGGCTGTCATGAGTGGGAATGACCATCCTGGTTATCTGTCTAAAATACTAGTATTAAAAATTCAGCTAACCTATTCAAAGTAAAATTATGATGTAAGCAATTATTTTAAGTAGGATTTACCTTAGCAAACGTTTTTTATAAAGGCCTATTTGTTTTACAAATGCAAAAAATGTTACTCTTAGCATTCACCACCTCCTTTGTTCTATTTCCTCATGATTATACTCTACAGCTATCCGTGGGCCACGCATGGATTCTCACAAGTGAGACCTTTCCTGAGCTTACCCATTCCCAACACAGGCAGTGTTCAAACCTTTCCATTTCTTGTTCCATTGAAATGTCCTCCCTGTATCTCATTTACTCTGGTCCTAGATATCCATTAGGAAAGCAAATGAACTAATTTACACTGTGCTATTTGCTATAGCTTGAATGGTTGTGTCCTCTCAATATTTATATGTTAAAATCCTAACTCCCAAAGGCAATGGTATTAGGAGATAGAGTTGGAGAGAAGCAAACAGGTCATGAGGGCAGCACTCTCATGAGTAGTATAAATACTCTTAGAAAATAGACCCCACAAAAAAAATAGACCCCACAGAACTCTCTGGCCCTCTTCTACTGTGTGAAGGCATAGCAAAAAGGCCCTATCTAGGAAGTGAGCCTCACCAAACACAGAATCTGCCAGCACCATAATCTTGGACTTCCCAGCCCAAGAAAATTATTTCCCAAAAAAATTTCTGTTGTTTGTAATCCACCCAGTCGATGGCATCTTGTTATAGCAGTCGAGACTAAGACATCATTAATATAATAGCTTCATAAAGAATCCTCTAAGAAACATATTTGAATATGAATATATTCATTCTTCAACAAATATTCATTGAGTGTCTCCAATGTTCTAAACATTGTTCTAGTCTAGATCATTAAGAGTACATCAGTGAGGGGCATCTGGGTGGCTCAGTCAGTTAATTGTCTGACTTCTGCTAAGGTCATGATCTTGCCATTTATGAGTTCAAGCCCCATGATGGGCTCTGAACTGTCCCTGAAGCCTGCTTCGGATTCTGTGTCTCCCTCTCTCTCTGTCCCTTCCTCTCTCTCTCCCTTGAGCTCTGTCTCAATTTCAAAAATAAATAAACATTTAAAAAACAAACGAGTACATCAGTGAAAAATGTAAGTGAAGAAAGCAGACAATGATCTGGAGTTTACATTCTAGGAATAAGATAGACAATAAATAGAAATGTATTCATATAGTAAAAGAATGACATATATTAAAAGGCAGTTAGTATTATGGGCAAATTTTTTTTTAAATGGAACAGTATAGGGGCACCTGGGTGGCTCAGTGGGTTAAGCCTCCAATTTCGGCTCAGGTCAAGATCTCACAGTCCATGAGTTCGAGCCCCGGGTCAGGTTCTGTGCTGACAGCTCAGACCCTGGAGCCTGCTTCAGATTCTGTGTCTCCCTCTCTCTCTGCCCCTCCCCTGCTCATACTCTGCCTCTGTCTCAAAAATAAATTAAAACATTTAAAAAAATTTTTTTTAATTACAAAAAATGAAACAGTGTAAGCAGATCAGTAGTGCAGGGAGAGGGGAAAGGATTACAATCAGTGAATGGTGACATAGGACCTGAGACCTGAAAGAGGTGAGGAACAAGGTATTCAGATACATAAGCAAAGCACACTCCTGGCAGAGAGACCCTGAGGGAGGAGCAGGCCTGGTATGCTTGAAGTACAGCAAAGACAGTGTGGCTGAGCAAACTGAGCCAGGAGGAGAATAGCAAGACAGCAGCATCAAAAAGGGAGAAGGAATAGAGGGGAAACAGCAGATTATCTAGGGCCCCGTTAATAAAAACCTTATGAACTTAATCTATCATGGTCAGACACACTGTAAGAATTCCAGTTCGAACTGCCTATTTATTTCCTTTATTCATTCAGTAATTTTTGAGTGACCGGTGACTGTTACACATTATGTGAAGTTCTGGGGATTCAAAAGTACCAAGACTGCCTTTGGAGAGTTTATAATTTAGCAGAACAACAAAACAGCCAATTACAGCATAAAGTAATATGATGGGAATATTTATAAGACACACTCAGAGTAGAGGGGAAATATGCCCACTATGGAGTGCCACAGATAGGACAGGAATTGGTGAGTCAGGAAAGGGTAGGCAGTACTTGAGCTGAGATGAGCTGGCAGAAATTTTGGTGTCTTATATACGGGAAGGGCGTTCTAGGCAAAAGAGATGGAGAAGCAAGTCAGAAAGTAATAAAAAACCATAATGTTTTTGGGTATTGTAAACAGTTCAGTAGCTTCCCAGCAAGAGAATGTATTGTCTCATAAACATCAGAATAAAGCAAGTTCTTTCCTATCACAGTGCCCTGTCTTGATGGGCAAATTGGTTGGGGATCCTTAATAGGAAGAATGGCAGAACTAGCCACCCACAAATTTTCATTCCAGTTCAGGAACGCAAGGTTACATGGTCCTTTGTGGGGTTCTTGCATTTACAAAGGCATCTCACCCAAATGGAGACAACTGTACAAGACACATCTGAGCCTCCCCAGGTCCTGCAATCACAGAATGTGACAATTCATTAGCATGGCATCCTCCTCCTCAAGCTACTGTTGCTCACATAACCTTTCGTTCTAACAAGTCCACTGGATAAGTATTATCTGCTTCCATTTTATGTTACGTTAGTGGGAAAATGGTTTTAAATTACTGCAACAGCTTGTTTCTTTGTTTTAGGCTATCTTTGACATTTCTCTCTGGAGTAGATAGAATTTAGGTTAAGAAAGTTCAGTAACGGGTCATTTTTAGTGTTCAAAGGTATCCATCAGAGCCTAGTGTAGGATGGGAGCTGTTAAGATGAAGAAAAGCCCCTGGAACAGTCAGGAGAGTGGAACCTCAGGAGAAGGATTATCAGCAAAGGAGCCCTCATAACCAAATAACCAAAGGTCCTTCAGAACTATAACATCGGATATTCAATTTTAAGCAGTTCTTAAAATGACACTGATCCTTTCCCTTCCCACCTCTATTACACACCAAGAAAAGAAAAGAGTAGCATCTACTAAGAGGAGAAAGCTATGGGGAAAGACCAAAGTTGACAGAGAAGGTATAACAGCAATTAGGGTTTCAAGAATAGAGCAAAAGAATTTTCTGAATGTATGTCTCCTACTCTTTTTCCCCATTGTCATCATCTCGGTCCAAGCAACTGTCATCCTTGGCCTAAACTACTGGCAAAGCCTCTCAAATAATTTGACACTCATTTCTTCCCTGGCCCCAACCCTCAACCTACCCAGTTTCTTCTTAAAATGTTAGTCATCTCTTTCAATCATCTTCACAAAACCATTCCATTGCACTGGAACTGAAATCTAAAATCGTCTCCACGGCCTTTACTGCCTGTCCTGATTTGACATCTATCTACCTCTCCTGTCATATCTCACACCACTCTTAAGACACTGTAGCCCTCCTGGTCTTTTAACAGAAGGCTGATGTCTTGGCACATGCTGTTCTTTCTTCCTGGAGTGCAAATTCCATTGCCCTACCTGGTACCTGCTCACTCTTCAGATATCAGTTAAAGTTCTGCCTGACTCCATCCCTCACATCATGACCTCTATATGAAATTCATCATGATTTGCAATCATGTGTTTATTGTCTTGTTTGTTGTCCTCCTAACCCATGAGACTGAAAGTTTCATAAGGGTAATCATTATGCCCCTTTCCTACTGTAGTCCAAGTGTTTAGCAGAAGGCCTGGTGCACAGTATGTATGACACAGTCAAAACATTGTCCATACTTCAGTGCAGAAAAAATCCAGCTCCTTAATTCTTTCCCTAATTAATCTTTTCCTCACCATCCCAACTGCAGAGTATATCAAACAACAACCACAAAATCAGAAAACAAACAAAAGATACTAAATGCTGACTTGGATAAAATCAATATGATGAAATGTCTCTTTTTAGATAAAGCAAACTTTAGGCAAAACTTCTGTTTCACATTTCTGTCCCGAACTCCTGGTTGTTCTTAAGATGGCTTCAGGGTATAGCTCAGGAAGATAGGCATAGTTTATGTAATCCAGAGGCAAAAGAGATGTGAGGGTGTGCTCTCGTTCCTTTGGTTTCTAGGGTAATGGTTTCTGCCTCCAGGATTGCTGTTTAGAATCCAGGTTCTCAGAGCTGCAGGTCATTTCTGTTGCCATCATCTTAATCTTTTTCAGACAGATAAATGCTTCAGGTAGACTATGGAGTTAGTGTTACACACGACAAATGGGGAAAAAATTGCTTAGTGTGTTTGTACATTATTTCTCTTACTAAATGAGACCTCACTCAATAAATAGTCACTGTATAAAAGAAATGTATAGGTTTTTAAATTGTTTTTCACAAGGTAAAAAACAGAAAATGGCAACAAGCCTACCGACTATCCCCTCAGTTGGTAATAAAACTCTGTAAAATTTAAGTGTCTGCTATAGTCTTTCTTTGCCTTACTACAATTTTATCTTGCAGAAATAACAGGATCTATAAGTTTAATTTTAACAAGAAAAAAATTAGTGCTATAGGAGTTCATGGTTGAGGCTTACATCTCCAGACTTTAGGCTTAGGACAAAACAAAGCAAAAAGACCCCTATTTTGCTCATCTCTTCTCCAAGGACAATAATCTTCAATGGATAAAGTAAAACTCACTGAAAGTTATTTAAAACTTACATGATTTAAATGAGAGTTTGAGGCTTAGAAAAACTCTGTCCCAAGATATGGAAAAACATCACAATTATAATTTTAAAGTTGCTGCCCATAATTTTGAGAAATTTTGACTAATGAGAAAGATACCAGGAAAGCTTCAAGAATAATATTGTTTTGGAGCTGCTCCTTTAAAGATAAAAGTAAGTGAAAGTGGTCTTCAAAGGAAAAGGAAGAAGGGCTCAGAGTTGGGCAAACACGAAGTAAAAGTTAACTATACTGTTGGTACATGTAAGGAGGTGGTTAAACAGAAGCATGGAAAGGGTAGACATCAAATCCTGGAAAACCAGGAAAGTCAGACTAAGTAGTGTAGTGATTTTTATTTATTCTTCAATCCTAGGCTTACAACTCAAAACTTATATCCTCTTCATTGTTATTTATTTTGTCAAAGAAATACTGCCTAGCATAAGTACACTTTTGAGATTCCATGCCTACATATGTAGTCAAATATGATTCATTCAGTCATTTCAACTCCATGTAATTTTTTAAAATCAGTTATTCTCAACAAGAGACCTTAAATCAACGGAAGTAGAGTCATGTGAACATGCCCCAGGAAGGCTTCCTGAAGAGATAAGGTCTTAACACTCATCTTGAAGGGAGGTAGACAAATTTTATCAGAGAAGAAAAAATAATTTCCAAGGATAGAAAATAGTGAGAGAACTAAAAAGCAAAAGGGACAAGAGATGGAGCATATTTGTTAGGGTAATAAAGAGAAATATGAAGTTATATTCTAGAAGGAAGAGCTATATTTCACATTACCTATTTCCACTTACTACAAAGTGCCCAAGGACAGAAACCTTGACTTACTACCTACAAAAAGAAATTATTATTTCCGAAGATTTGATAGATTTTCCTGCCTTGGCCAGTCATGCCAATGTTCTTTCCTTCCTTTATGTGACTCATGATGCTTTCTGTGTTTTTTCCCAAGAAAAAAATCAGAATGTGTCTGTTTAACAATATATCTTTTACACTGCCATCCAATTTTTACAATCATAAGTGGAAATAGATTTCTCCATAGTTTATACCCCACTGTCCAAAGATAGTAGAAATTCACATTAATGATCACCTCTGTTTTTACCCCTTTCAGAGGGCAGAAATTATAGTTCTTGTGTATGAAAGAAGAATGAGTAAGAAAGTAAAATGAAAGTTTAGGATTTAAACAGAAAAAGAAATCTCAGTTTCAGGTTTCTTTATAAACAGTGTCCACAATACTCTTTAGAAAACATACTATGAATAAATACTATGTTGCTTAAATCCACTGGAAATTGCTCTGAGCATACTCGAGGCACTGCATAAGTGTTTATTAAAGTGATTCAGGATGAAGGTAGGCCCTGAAGAACAAGTAGGTAAGAACTTAACACCGCATTGCTTAGTGTTTTCAACAGGGACCAACAATTAAGAGACTGTTTACAGTCTACCATCTATAATCAAGGGTAAACATACAATAAAAATTATTGGCTTCATAATGTTTATAGCTAAATTAAAAACAATCTTTAGCTTCTTGTTCCAACTGTGATGAAATAAGAGGTATGGGATTTACAACTATAAAACTGGACAACAGGCAGCACATGGCTGTGATCTCTGAACAACGGGAAAAAGCAATGGGATCACTGTGACTGTACCAGTCTATTGCCTGGAATCTGTTGCGAGGCCACAATACAAGGAGCAGAACCCAACCAGAGTCCAAAGTCCTCCCAAGTTTAAGAAAGAGAATGGAGTCTGAGGAGGGAAAGGCAGCTCGAATTTGCTACCTTGCATACTGCAGAGGAGGGCACGGCATAGAGACAGTTCTAGAGTCTTTAGCTAACTATTGATCTGCTCATATATACAAAGAAACTACCCAAGACCAGGACAATAACCACTGACAAGGGGTAGGCAAAGTTAACACAGGGCTATAAATCATTCATATTTTTTAGCAGACAGATTAGAAATATCTCCTAATACAAAGGGCAGTATATCAAGTTATGTATTAACCTACATAAATGTAAATCACCTATACTAAAGATATCTACTAAGGAAAGATATCTCCTTAGTAGAGAGGCTAAATTAGCCCTAGATTAAGGCTCCTCTGCCTAACAAAGTTTAAAATAAAGATTCAGATGATTCAATTGATTTCAAATAACATAGCTTTATGCTAGAATAAAGCCCAATACAATTTAAAAGAGTGTAACAGCCAAGAACATATAATTTACAGTAAGTACAATTCAATAAAAACATTATTAGGTATGGAGAGAAAAAGGAACTTATGACTATAAGAATTACCAATCAATAGAACCAGAAACAGAAATAAAGAGATGAGAGAAATGGATGGTACAATAAGTGCATATTGGACTTCTAAAGATAACATAACGATCTCATCTAGGGCTCTTTTCAGAGATTGATACCAGAATAAATAAAGAAAAAAAGATGAGTGAACTTGAAGACAGCAACAGAAACTGTTAAAAATAAAGCACAGAGAGGAAAAAGCGAACAGAGCATCAATTATTCATGGGATGAGTTCAAAGCTAACATACTTGTAATTAGAATCACAGAAGGAGAAGAACACACTAAAATATATTTGAAGAAATAAGATCTTAAAAAACTCTAAATCTGATGGAAAATATAAAACCTCAGATCTAAGAATATCAGCAAACCTGTAGTAAAAAAAAAAATAATACAACACACACACGCACACACACACACAGCCACATCATATTAAAATTGCTGAAGACCAGAGGTAAGAGAAAAATCTCAAAAGCAGCCTAAGAAAGAGAGAAAGATTATAAAAAATAATGAGATGCTGCCAAATGTTTAACAACATGTGCTCTGGAGAAAGAAAAACAAACAAATACAACTTGTAGTATTTCCTGATTCCTAACATATAAATACTCACACTTGGCCTATTTCAGCCTATCAATCTGATGTCCATGAATGCTGAATTTACAAGTGAGGGACACAATCAGCTTTCACAAGGTGGTATAAGCTAGACCCAACACACCATTGTATACAGAGGTCAAATCTAAGAATGGTAGCAGAAATCTTATCAGAGCAATACAAGCAAAAACACAGTTTAAAATAGTTGTAAGAAAAAAGTCAACTTGGACATTTTTATCAAGGAAAATATCTTTTAGAAATAAAATGCCAACTAAATATTATCTTATTTAAGCAGAAGTTTTACCTAAATAAATTTTTATCAAGGAAAATATATTTTAGAAATAAAATGCAAACTAAATATCTTACTTAAGCAGAAGCTTAACCTAAATAAAGCTTAAGCTACATAAATGTAAATCACCTATACTAAGGTGATTATAATAAGTCAAGGCAGAAGTATAATGATATCAGATGGAAATGCGACAAGTGACAGAAATGGCGAACATACCAGTAAACGTAAAAGGCATGTATTTCTCACTTTAAAACCTGTAAGTGATAACTGACTGTTCAAAGCAGAAATAACAACACATTTGAACATTTATTGCACATGTATAAGTAAAATCTATGCCAACAATAGCACAAGGACAGGAAAAGAAAGGGAGCTATATAGTTTAAGATTCTTATATTCCAGGTAATATAGCATAATATTTGAAGATAGTATAGTAAGCCAAAGATGCGAATTGTAAAATTTAGAAAACAAGTAAATAAAATGGTATAGATTTTAAACCAAGAGTAGAAATGAAAGTGGGAGGATAAAAATTAACCCAAAAAGGGGGAAAATACAATAAAAAAAATGGGACAAATGAAAAACCAATGTCAAGATAGTTAAGTAAACCCGTATTTATGGGTACTGTATTAAATATAAATGATCTATAGGGGCACTTGTACCCCAATGTTTATAGCAGCACTCTCAACAATAGTCAAATTATGGAAAGAGCCTAAATGTCCATCAACTGATGAATGGATAAAGAAATTGTGGTTTATATACACAATGGAGTACTACGTGGCAATGAGAAAGAATGAAATATGGCCCTTTGTAGCAACATGGATGGAACTGGAGAGTGTGATGCTAAGTGAAATAAGCCATACAGAGAAAGACAGATACCATATGTTTTCACTCTTATGTGGATCCTGAGAAACTTAACAGAAACCAGTGGGGGAGGGGAAGAAAAAAAAAAAGAGGTTAAAGTGGAAGAGAGCCAAAGCATAAGAGACTCTTAAAAACTGAGAACAAACTGAGGGTTGTTGGGGGTGGGAGGGAGGGGAGGGTGGGTGATGGGTATTGAGGAGGGCACCTTTTGGGATGAGCACTGGGTGTTGTATGGAAACCAATTTGACAATAAACTTCATATATTGAATGAATGAATGAATGAATAAATAAATATAAATGACCTAGGTGCACCTGAGTGACTCAGTCATTTAACATCCAACTCTTGATCTCAGCTCAGGTCTTGATCTCACAGACATGAGTTCAAGTCCCATGTTAGGTTTTACAGTAAGCATGGAGCCTATATATAAAAAATCCACATATTCCAATTAAAAGGTAGATTGAAAGATTGGATAAAAAGAAAGACTCTGATAAATACTCTCAACAAAAAGCCTGCTTTAAACATAAAGACACCGTTAAAAGTTAAAGAATAGAAAATAATGTTCTATGTATACATTAATTTTTTTGAGTGTCTATATTAATATCAGACAAATTAAATTTCAGGACACTAAAAGCATGAATTGTCAAAGAATATATTGGACTTCATCAAAACTTAAAACTTTGGATATATTGGGCTTCACCAAAAGTTAAACTTTTTCTCTTCAGAAGACATTCTTCAGAAACAACAAAGAAAGCAAGCCATGCCTGTAAGAACATATTTTAAAAATAATTATTACATAAAGGATTTGTAACCAGAATATAAGACAAACAACCCAGCTTTTTTAAAAATGAATAAAAGATGCTGATAGACACTTCGCCATAGAAGATATACAAATGATCATCAAATATAGAAAAAAAAAGTAACATCTATAGTCATTAAGGAAATACAAATTAAAACCACAGTAAGATACCACTAAACACCCAGTAAATACCACTTTTAAATTACCAATACTGACAATAATCAAATTTTGGTAAAAACATGAAGCTATTGTAAATGCTCACACATTTCTGGCATGAATGCAAAATTGTACAACTTTGGAAAGCAGTTTGACCGTGTTGTATAATGTTTAACATTCACTTACATGCAATCCAGACACCCCACTCCTAGGTATTTACCGAAAAGAAACGAAAACATTGGCGCAAGATTTGTACTTGAATATACAAAAAGTTATTACTCATATTAGACAAAATACAGGGCACTTTCCAAATGTCTATTGTTTTATGGCTATATAAACAAGCGCTTATATCCATATGATGGAATACAATTCAGTAATAAAGAGGGAAAAAGTGCTGATGTAGACAATAATATAGGTAAAGTTTTAAAACACTATGCTAAAGAAAACAATCCAGATACAAATGGCTCCCTTCTTTTTTATTCCATTTAAGTTAAAGCCCAGAAAAGACAAAGCTATAGTTACAGAAAGCAAATCAGAGGTTTGCACAGGCCAGGAGCAGGGTTGGGGATTGACTGCAAAGGCACACAGAGAAACCAGGAGGGTGACAGAAATGTTCCACATCATTTTGGTAATTTAGACAACTGTGTATATTTTTGTTAAGACTCATTGAAAATAATTTAATTTTATTATATTTAAGTTATACATGCATAAATCTGATGATGGGGGAAAAACACTTTAGTTTAATTCCCATCAAAAACCCAAACTCCAGGGGCGCCTGGGTGGCGCAGTCGGTTAAGCGTCCGACTTCAGCCAGGTCACGATCTTGCGGTCCGTGAGTTCGAGCCCCGTGTCAGGCTCTGGGCTGATGGCTCAGAGCCTGGAGCCTGTTTCCGATTCTGTGTCTCCCTCTCTCTCTGACCCTCCCCCGTTCATGCTCTGTCTCTCCCTGTCTCAAAAAAATAAATAAACGTTGAAAAAAAAATTAAAAAAAAAAAAAAACCCAAACTCCATTAACACTTGGGCTCACTGAAACTTATAATCAAGATTGGAATTAATGATAATTATAGAGATGAAAACTAAGGAAGGCCCACAGAAGTTGATTAACTTCTCTTATATGACCACACATTGTAGTTTGCCTGGACAGCCCCCATTTATTTCTGTTACCCTAGTGGCATCATTATTAATGGTACCCTCTTCCACTTTCAAAAACCCCCCAGTTTGCATAAGAAATGGTGTGGTTACTATACCTCTATCATTTGGCAAATCAGTAACATAGCAAAGTCCAAACTCATGGTTCCTTGCTCCCAACCACTACTTCCCACTGAATCACACAGCTGTTAGTCTGAAATAGGAGGCTAGGGAACTTTACTGTCTGTAAGTCATCTTGTTAGATTTGATAGAGGTAAACATTCTCCTTTAATATGCACATATATATACTCCTACATTCACATACATAGATGTTTACACATATGAATTCACACACAGGAGTTTATGGTCAGAGCCTTTCCACTTGCCAGTGTTGAAGATCAAATACACTGTGTCCCAAGGAAGAACACAACTATCTCTGAGTATGGCCTTAGTGCTTTACTTCAGTTCTCCATGTCTCAATTCATCCTTTGTAAAAGATTACCTCTGTAAGTTTTGGTTATCTCAACTGAAAATATATAACCTCGAATTTAAGAACCAATACGTGTTACGTGTTGAATTGTGCCCCCCAAAAGATAGGAAATTCTAACCCCTAAAACCTCAGAATGTGACCAGATATAGTTAAGAGGAGACCACACTGAATAGGGTGAGCCCTTAATCCAATATAATTGGTGTCCTTATGAAAAGAGAAAAGACACAGAGACAGAGACACACAGGGAAAAGATAGCCATGAGATGGAGGCAGAGACTGGAGTGATGCATGTAAAGTCAAGAAATGCTACAGTTTGCCAGCAAACATCAGAAACTAGAAGAGGTAAAGAAGGATTTTCCCCTAATGGCATCAGAGGAAGCCTGACCCTGCCATCTCCTTTATTTTGGACTTATAGGCTCCAGAACTGTGAAACAATTCATTTCTGTTGCTCTAAGACATCTAGTTTGTGGTAATTTGTTGCAGCAACCCTCAGAAACTAATACAGCAGGTGACTTGCTTAGTAAATTCTCAAATACCAGGATTGTAGAATTTTACCAACATTTATACATTTACTCCCTAATTCTGACTGGCTGAATCTTTAGAATGTTTTATTAATCTTTTATCTCTCACCAATATCGCCATTTAGGTAAAGCCATGTTTCACACCTAGATTTATAGAAACTTTCATAGCTTAAATCCCTGCCTACTTTACAAATCCTTCCATTACTCATTCAGCACCATGACAACCTATGCCCCTTATTTCTGCATTTACAATAAGCAGGGAGACTCAGCCTATACTCTGGGTATGTGGATATCTCAGTCTACTCTGGCTGCTATAACAAAATACCATAAACTGGGGAACTTATAAATGACAGACATGTCTTAGTTCTGGTGTTTGAGAAAGCCAAGATCATGGTATCACTGGATTTGGTGTCTGGTGAGAGCCCACTTCCTGATTCATAGATGGAGTCTTTTTGCTATGTCCCCACATGGTATAAGGAAGAAGGAAGTTCTGTCGGCCTCTTTTATAAGGGCAATAATCCCATTCATGAGGGATCACCCTCCTGACTAATCACCTCCCAAAGCCCCATCTCCTAATACTATCGCCTTAAGGGTTAGGATTTCAATATATGAATTTTGGGGGTATCGGGAGACACAAACAGGCCATAGGAATAGATCAGCCAAACTAAGAGGCAAGGAGATGTTATCAAAATAAATGGAAAGAGAATCTTCAGTTCTTTCCTCTTCAACTTTATATCTTTCCATGAGAAAACCTTTGAAAATTCTCTCTGATGGTTACTCCTGCACTTTCCTGATGTTTCAGAGCATTGCAGCACCAACATTAAATGTCCTTTACATGGGGCAGTGAACCCTCACCCCCAGAGTATCAACATCACTTAAATTTTTTGTGTTTTTCCCAAAGGCCAGGAGAAGTCCAAAAATTGGGACATGGCAATGTCAGAGAAAATTGAGTTAAAATGATCCCATCTCTTAGATCAGAATTACTTATGTGGCTCTAACAGCAACACCCACCTTCTCCTGACTGTATGAAAACCACTACCTAAAGAAAACACTCATTTAAGAGTGCCTTAAAACAAACAAACAAAGGATAGCCATTATAGATATTCGTCTGTCATCTATCACATTCATTTATCGACCTTGGTATAAGTTAAAACCTGCAATTTTTTTTTTAGAAAACATATGTTACCAAATGGAATCTGTACTATGGTCCCAGTGTTTTAGTCTTTTTATTGTGGTAAATAAATATTTAATATAAAATTTACTATTTTAGGTATTTTTAAGTGTTTAATTCAGTGGCCCTAGGTACATTTACAGTGTTGTACAACCATCCCCACTATCCATTTCCAGAATTTTTTCATCATCCCAAACATAAACTCTGTACCCATTTGATCATAACTCCCCTTCCTCCCTCCCCCAGTATGGTCCCACTTTTGTAATAAAAGTGTGTGTGTGTGTGTGTGTGTGTGTGTGTATATATATATAAATATATAAATATATAAATATATAAATATATAAATATATATATATTAAATATAAATATAAATATATTTACCAAATATATATATATATTGGGTAACTGGATTAAAGGTCACTTTTAAACTTTTTGAACATCATAGAATAAATGAGTTAGAGTAGGTATATGGCCCTTAGAAACAGCACCTGAAACCACAGTATGCAAATACTGGTTTTATAAGTATCATTTGTTTTGCTCGTCCTTATTTTTCTGTTTTTTTCTAGAGTGACTTCCTTTTATAATCAAAATAAAGGTTACTATGACATTTTTAATAACAGAAAGCCCATGAAGTCACTACAAAATAGGTAAGTATCCAAATCATAAAATATGACTTAAAAAGCAAAACAACAATATAAGATATGTAACCATGCATATAAGTAAGCAAACCTATCAGTGGAACAGTCCTAAAATACAGCAATAAAAAAGGATCTACCCAGAAAAATAGAGGTCAGGCCAAACCAGAGAACAAAGATTTGACAAGATTTCACCCCTTGCAAGTCTGTTTCGGAACAGTTTCCCATGGTCTCACTAGGGTCTACCCATTATGCTCTTGCATCATCCATGGCCTGATTTCTTTTAGCTGTGATTCATTTCATATCAACCCTGGGTCCAGGGCTAATTTTTCAGCTACACAAAGAAATATAATAGCACAAATCCTGATTAGGAACTTCTGAAAACGCAGGATTTCCTGTGTGCACAGATCAGCAGTGTTGAGTTCTCTCAAAAACGTAGGCCTATATCTTCTTTTTCTTTTATTCTTCAAACATATTTGTCTCAGTGCCCACATATTCTATGTACATTACTCTCATTTACTGCTGCTCTGAATGTGAGCATTTTATAGTCAGTGGTGCAACGCTTATATCCTTCATAGATTCCTCTTCAATACGTGTAACTGACTCCAACTCTTTAAAATGTAGCTCTTTACTCACAAAGGTGTTGAACACAGCCATTTGTATCATCTCTGCTAAATTATACAGTTTCAGCTTTATCATGAAATTTTAAGACTACTCAGAAAGTCACTAAATTATGTGTTCTGCTTACCAGAGAAAGAGGATACGTCACCAGGGTCTGATACTTTAACACTTTGGGGGCCTAATGTCTTATTCAGTCCTTCTTAGTGACGAATCCAGACCACATTTGCATTAATGGCCTTAACCCTAGTTACAGGTTTAATTTGTTTGAAACTATATTTAGGCCTTTGGGAGCCTCTATAATGAATTTCATTAAATGGAAAGATTATATAATGTACTCTTTTATGATTAACTAACTCTGTATAAAGATGGTAATTATAATTAAACTCATAATTTGACTCATGTGTCATTATCATAATAATTAATCAACTCATTTTACCCCACAAGTGTTCAAAAACTGCAATGTATGTGAAACAGAAACAATGCTAAATCACCAAAAAAATTTCACTTTCCCATACATTTCAGAAACGTTCCAGTCTTCTGTCAGTCCTTTTAGCTAATGGCCACTTCCCTGACTCCCCTCCACTTTTCATTACTTAAAAGATGACAATACTTTTATCTAGAACATCCTCATTTCAGATCAGAGGGACTGTATAGCTTAGGCATATATGATGTTTTGCTTTTAACAGAGAGGATTTGCTACTTTCCTCAGGTTACTCAACTTTGCGTGTGTGGTCTGTGGCGACATTAAATAAATGGGCAGTATTAATCAGAATCCCCATGAAACCCACTTTCAGAAGTATGACCTGATAACCTGGTGAAAGCATTGGCACTAGACAGCATAGAATTTCTCCATTTCAAAAATGAGAAGGAAGACTCAGGATTCACAGCAGCCCAGAAAAACCCACACAAATGCTCCCCAGGAATTACAATTAACCCCAATGAACTGCCACATTCTAGGCTTTCAAAGGATTTATCTAAAACATCACTGATCATAATGCATCCCTGTCCCTGCACAAGTTTACAGTAACAGCTGCAGGCCAAGGAAATGCTACAGGCAAAACAAACAGTAGCATCATTATGACTATTTTTAGCCTGCAGGATGGAGTCAGCCCAGGGCTGCTGGTTGGGCTCAGAGCCCAGGTACTCAGGCGTCAGCATTCCACAGCACAGCTGAGCAGGATCATTTCAGCAACCAGTCAGGATCCTTCGGAAAACCCTGACTGAGCATAGCATCCTCTATGAAATTGTTATACTCATATTTAAGGAAACAGTACAAGGCACAGTGTGAATTCTGTGGTACCAAAGGTTTCCCCATCCAAACCATGCTCCTGGGGGACACAGGTGTGTAGTGAACACACATAATGACATTTTGGCTTTTTTTTTAATTTTCTAGTCCTACTTACCTTTCAAATTTAGCTCAAACAATGTCTTCTGCAAGAAGCCTTTCGCACTCACCTACCCCAAGCATTTACCATGTTGTGCTGCAATCCATGACTATAAAACCCTTTCAAGTAAAAAACCATCTTTCATTCATCTTTGTAGCCCCAACACTTAGCACAACACCTAACAGGGCCTAAAATAATTGGTTTACTGAATGAATAAACAAACGTCCTTTCCAGCTCTGCATCCAGGAAGATTGAGATAGGCCAGTCAGATACCCAGCACAGCCTTCACAAATGAGGAAAAGGACAGCTAACTCTGGTGAAAGTGGGGAAGCTTAGGAAAGTGCAGAGAAAGATCCACTTGGCTCTATAGGACAGGCCCAGGATGAGCACCAATTAATAAAAAGGAAGGACAAAAGAAGGTTTCACTTATTAACTTTGCCCAGGACTAACCTGGGGTTTTGTAAGGTAAGTTAAATGTGATCAAGCTTAGACTTTGTGGAATGAACTTAAACAGAATGACCTTATATCAAGATTTCTAAAAGTCCCATATACACTCTAATAAGCAGGAGGGGCATCAAATCTTAATGATATATTTTAAAAATACTTAGATTTACAGTTCCCCTTGACCATGTGGTTCTTCAGTGTCCTCAATGGGGCATTACTGCCCCACCTTAGAAGTATTTTGGAAATCTGTGGGAGTTCTTGATCTTCTAGTATAAATGTTCCTGTGCATTACATACTGAAATGTTTTTTATTATTACTTACTTTTCCTTTGTATTTCCCTAAATTACAATTTTCTATTTTTAAATCAAGTGTACCTAGGTTTTATTATCTATATATTTTTTTAAAGAAAGTAAAGAGAACATTACATATTTTCTATGTAAAATCTCAGTCTCATTTCCAGGCATCCCAGAAAATGGACCAAGAAAATGTGGAATGGGTAATGCACACTGTACTTGACTTTCTTCAAGTCTTCATGTCGCATATCCTTCAGCTACAAGGAAGCTTTGCCCCTGGAGACTCCACCTAGAACTCTCAGACAAGGATGTTATGCTTCAACATTCGAGACAGATGCTAGTGACTATCATGTTGTCAGATCTGCTAACTTTGGAGGCAGAGAAAAGCTTATGACACTGTGGAGATCAAGGAAAGTCCAGAGGTTGCACTTAAATTTGTCCTTGAAGAACAGAGTAGCAGGGAGGAGAGTTCCAGTTCAAAATGACATTGTAAGAAGACTCTAAACTCACCTCCTCCATGAACAATCAAATTATATCTATTCATAGAACAACTCCCCATGAGGAACTAAAGGTTGGCTGAATAACCAAAGACAGAATGGTAAGAGTACAGTAAGAGATATAAAGACATGGTAACAAAGAGTATACTCACCCCCAACACTACAAATAGCAGTGGGAAGGGATAGTACTGAGGAACTGGGAACAGATTCCTCTATCTTTGAGCACAGAAGAAACAAAAAACAAAACATACAAACAAACCAAAAAACACCTCAGGTTTAAAAGAGTATCTAGCGTACAAAAGAGACAACACTGGAAGTCTATCAAGTGGCAGAGGAGCTACAAGAAAGCTCTCTAGGTTAGAGGAAGTGGAGAATGATATGGTTTATGTTCTCATCCCCACCTTGGAAGCCTAGACCACAGCAGGGTTCAGACACCATGGCAGGTAGGTCTGGTATGCTTGTGAATTCACTAGGCTTGTAAATTCAGTGAGCCCAGAGTCCACAGACACACAGCAGCCCTAAGACCCTCTGGGACACAGAAGAAAAGCCATAGTTTAGAAGGGCTAGAGAACTGTGGGAACATTCTCTCCCTCTTCCCTTTAAAAGCCCAGACCAGAGCAGGGTCCAGTTCACAGTGAGCTTGCAACCTCAGTGAATCCAGGGACTACAATCTCACACCAGCCACCCCATGGTGCTGGGGCACAGAAAGCAAGCCATGTTTCTCTGAAAGTTTTGTTGTTATTGTTTCTGTTGTTTTTACTTCTTAAATTTTTTAATTTTTTTTCTTTTTGCTTTTGTTTTTTTATTTCTTGTTCTTTTTATTCTTCTCCTTTTTCTTTTAGTTTTCCTTTTATTATTTTTTTCTTCTCTCTGTAAAAAGCCATGGTTTATATACAGTCACAGCTCTGGCAAGCCAGCAAAAGTCACCACGCATACAGTCTGCATAGGAATCCCCAAACACAAGACCACTCCCTTCAACTTTAGGAAAAGTAGCCATTTAACCTAATCCATAGAAACACGGGAAGTCAAACAAAATGAAAAGACAGATGGATATGCTCCAAAAGAAAAAACCTCTGTGAAAGAATTAAATGAAATAGAGATAAGCCATATGTTTAAAAGAATTTAAAGTAATGATTACAAATATATTCATTGGGCTAGAGAAAAGAATGGAAGAACTCAGTGCGACCTTCAATAAAGAGATAGAAAGTATTAAGAATCAATCAGAGATGAAGAATAACTGAAATAAAAAACACACCAGAAACAATCAACAGTACATTAGAGTATGCAGAAGAATGTATCAGCTATCTGCAAGACAATGTAATGGAAAGTACACAAGCTGAAGAGCAAAAGAAAAAAAAAAGAAAAAGAAAAAAAATTAAGTGAAGATAGATTAAGAGAATCTTGGACAGCATCAAGCAAACAAATATTTGCATTTTAAGGGTCCCAGAAGAAAAAAAGAGAGAGAGAGAGAGAGAGAGAGAAAGGGGTAGAAATCTTAATTTAAGGAATAATAACTGAAAACTTCCCTAACCTAAGAAGGGGGGAAAAAAACCCAAACCTCTAAGTCTAAGCAGCACAAAGAGTTCCAAACTAGATGGACCCAAAGAGAGGTACACACCATGATGGATGATAATTAAAATGTCAAAAAAAAAAGATAAAGAGAGAATCTTAAAAACAGCAAGAGAGAAATAAAAAGTTACCTACAAGGGGAAAAACTTGTAAGACTGTGAGTGGATTTTCCAGCAGAAACTTTGCAAGCCATAAGAGAGTGGCATGATATACTAAAAACACTGAAAGGAAAAAATCTACAGCCAAGAATACTCTACCCAGCAAAGTTATGATTCAGATTTAAAGGAGATATAAAGAATTTCTCAAACAAAATAAAAAGGACTTTATCACTACTAAACCAGCCTCACAAGAAATGTTAAAGGGATTCTGTTAAGTGGAAAAGACAATTAGACATAAGAAAAATATAAATAGAAGGATGTAAAATATGACAACACATACATAAAATGTGAAGAAGTGAGTACAAATAGAAAAGGAAAAATTTTTTTTGTTTTTTTCTTTTTTATACAATGTGTTTGAACTTAAATGACCATCAAATTAATAAGGACTGCTATTTACTTAGGATATCATATGTGAGCTTCATGGTAACCACAAACTCAAAACCTAAGATAGACACACAAAACATAAAGAGAAAAACAGCCAAACAAAACATTATAAATCCTCACTGATCACAAAAAGAGAGATCAAGAGAAGAAAGGAACCTAGAAGATCTACTAAAACAACCAGACAACAAATTTTAAAATGGCAATATGTACATGCCTATCAATAATTACTTTAAATGTAAATGGCTTAAATGCTCCAATCAAAAGACATAGAGTGGCAGAATGTATAAAAGAAAAAAATCTGTATACTGCCTACAAGAGAAACACTTCACACTTAAAGACGCATACAGACTAAAAGTGAAGGCATGGAAAAACACTCACCATGAAAATTGAAGCAAAAAAAAAAAAGAGCAGGAGCAGCAATACTTACATCAGACAAAATAGACTTTGAAACAAAAACTATAATAAGAGACAAAGAATAGTATTACACAATGATAAATCTAACAAGAGGATGCAACAACTGTAAATATCTATACACCCAATGCTGGAGCACCTAAATATATAAAGCAAATATTAACAGACATAAAAAGATAAATTGATGGTAATATAATAATAGTAAGAGACTTTAACCTTCCACCTACATCAAAGGATAGATCATCCAGACAGAAAATCAATATGGAAACAAGGTCTTTGAATGACATACTGGACCAGATAGACATAACAGACATTTGTAGAACATTCCATCCAAAAACCATAGGATACCCATTCTTTTCACATGCACAAGGAACATTCTCTAGAACAGATCACATATCAGGCCATTAAAAAGGCCTCAATAAATTTAAGAATATTGAAATCATACCATGAATTTTTACTCACCACAATGGTACGAAACTAGAAATACATCACAAGATTGGCCCCCCAAAAAAATTCACAAACACATGGAGACTAAACAACATGATACTAAACAACCAGTGGGTCAATAAACTATCAAAGAATAATTTTAAAAAATACATGGAGACAAATGAAAACCAAACACAAAGTTCCAAAATCTCTGGGACACAGTGAAAGCAGTTCTACGAGGAAGTGTATATCAACATAGGCCTACCTCAAGAAACAAACAAATAAAACCTCAGTCTAATCATACACCAAAAGGAACTACAAAAATACGAACAAACACAGGCCATGGTGTGTATAAGAAAAGAAATAAGAAAGATAAAGGCAGAAGTAAATGATGTAGAGATTAAAAAAAAAACAAAAAAACAAAAAGCCTTTCTTTGTAAAGATAAAATTGGCAAACCCTAGGACAGACTCATCAAAAGAAAAGGTGAAAAAAAACCCAAGTAAGTAAAATTAGAAATAGAGAAGTAACAATTGATGTCACAGAAATAGAAAAGGATTGTAAGAGAATACTATGAAAAAATGTATGACAACAAACTGGACAACCTAGAAGAAATGGATCAATTCCTAGAAACACACAACCTTCCAAAACTGAATAAGAAATATAAAATCTTTTTTTTATGTTTATTTATTTATTTTGAGAAAGAGAAGGAGTGCAAGCAGAGGAGGGGCAGAGAAAGAGAGGGAGTGAGAGAATCCCAAGTAGGTTCTGCCCTGATAGAGATGGTGACCTGATCAAGAGTTAGACACTTAAATAACTGAGCCACGCAGTTTCCCCAAAATCGAGTATCTTAACAGACCAATTACAAGTAAGAAACTGGAACGGGTAATCAAAAAAACAAACAAACAAAAAACAAAAAATAAAGGTGAAGGACTGCATGCTTTCACAAGTGAATTCTAACTAACATTTAAAGAAGATCTGATACCTATTCTCCAACTATTCTGAAGCAGCAGCAGCAGCAGCAGCAGCAGGAGGAGGAGGAAAGCTTTCAAATACATTCTATGAGGCCAGTATTACCAGATACCAAAACCAAGCCAAACCACTACAAAGACAATAAATAAATAAAATAAAACCACAGGGCAATAGCCCTGATGAACACATATACAACAAAAATCCTGAACAAAATATTAGCACACCACATACAGCAATACAGTAAAAAGATAATTCACCCCAGAAATGGGATTTATTTCTGTGATACAAGAATGGTTTAATATTTGCAAATCAATAAGCATCATATCCACATCAACAAAATTAAACATAAAAATCATGTCATCATCTCAATATGCAGAAAAATATTTGACAAGATTCAACATCTATTCATGATAAAAACTCTCAATAAAATGGGTTTAGAGGGAATATTCCTCAATACAATAAAGGCCACATATGAAAACCCCACAGCTAACATTATCCACAATGATGAAAAACTCAGTTTTTCCTCTAAAGTCTGGAATACAATAAGGACATCTACTGTCACCACTTTTATTCAATGTAGTACTAGCAGTCCTAGCCACAGCAATCAGACAAAAAAATAAATAAGAGGCATCCATATTGGTAAAGAAGAAGTTAAACTGTTACTGTTAAACTCTATACATGGAAAATCCTCAAGATCCCACCAAAAAACTACGAGAGGTAATAAATGAATTCAGTGAAGTGGCAGGATACAAAATAAATACACAGAAAGTGGTAACATTTCTATACATTAACAATGAAGTCACAGAAATAGAAATTTAAAAAACAGCACCATATACAATTGTAACCCCCCCAAATAAAATACCTAGGAATAAACTTAACCAAAGAGGTAAATATATTTACTCTGAAAACAATAAAAAACTGATGAAAGAAATTAAAGATGAGACAAATGGAAAGATATTCCACATTCATAGATTGGAAGAATTACTATTATCAAAACGTCCTTATTACCCAATCTACAAATTCAATGCAATCCCTATTGGAATACCAGCAGCATTTTTTGCAAAACTAGAAAAAAATATTCTTAAAATTTATATAGAACCACAGAAGACCCTGAATAGTTAAGTCAACCCTAAGAAAGTAGGTATCACAATTCCACATTTTAAAATACACTACAAAGCTATAATAATCAAAATACTAGGGTACTAACACACACACACACACACACACACACACACACATAGATCAACAAATGAGTTAGAGACTCCAGAAATAAACCCACATATATACAGTCAATTAATCTATAATAAATAGGCAAGAATATACAATGGGGAGAAAAGTATTTTCAATAAATGGTACTTGGAATACTGAACACCCACATGTAATGTAAAAGAAGAAACTGGACTACTTTCTAACAACATACAAAAAAATAAGCTCAAAATGGAGTAAAGACCTAAATGTGATACCTGAAACTATAAAAATCCTAAAAGAGAACGCAGGCAGTGATTTCTTGGACATCAGCATAGCAATATTTATATTTTTATAGATACCACCCCAAGGCAAAGGAAACAAAAGCAAAAGTAAACTATTGGGATTCCATCAAAATAAAATACTTTTGCAAAGCAAAGGAAACCATCAACAAAACAAAAAGACAATCTACTGAATAGAAGAAGATATTTGCAAATGATATATCCAATAAGGAGTTAATACCCAAAATAGATAAAGAACTTCTACAACACCAAAACAAAATCTGAGTAAAGAATGGGCACAGGACCTGAAGATATATTTTTCCAAAGAAGACATGCAGATGGCCAACAGACACATAAGAAGATTTTCGATATCACTAATCATCAGAGAAATGCAAATCAAAACCTATACTACCTCATACCTGTCAGACTGGCTGAAATCAAAAAGACAAGAAATTAAATGTTAGTGAGGATGTGGAGAAAAAGGGAACCTTGTGCACTGTTGGTGGGAATGTAAATTGGTACAGTCACTGTGGGGGAAAAATATGGAAATTCCTCAAAAAATTAAAAATAGAAATACCATATGATCCAATAATTCCACTATTGGCTATTCACCCATGGAAAACAAAACACTAACCCAAAAAGATATATGTACCCCTATGTTTATAGCAGCATTATTTATAATAGCCAGGACATGGAAACAACCCAAGTGTCTACCAATAGCTGAATGGATAAGGAAAATGTGGCATGCATACACACACACACACACACACACACACACACACACACAGTGGAATATTACACAGCCATAAAAATCGATGAGATCATGGCATCTGAGACAACATGGATGGACCTAGCGAGTATTATGCTAAGTGAAATAAATCAGACTGAGAAAGACAAATACCATGTGATTCCACTCAAATGGAATCTTAAAGAATAAAACTAAAAGCAGAATCAGAACTATAAATACAGTGAACAACAACAACAAAAAATACAGTGGACAAACTGATGGTTTCCAGAATGGTGGGGAGTGGGGCATGGTCAAAATAAGTGAAGGGGAGAGGGAAATACAGGTTTCCAGTTATGAAATAAGTCATGGGGCGGGGAGGGGGTCAGGGGGAAAGGCACAGTATAAGGAAGACAGTCAATGATGTTGTAATAGCAATGTAATAGGGCAGGTGGTAGATACCCTTGTGGTGTATAATGTATAAACTTGTCAAACCACCAAGTGTACACCTGAAACTAATTTAACATTTTAAGTCTACTATACTCAAATAAAGGGGACAAAAGAATAGCACTGTTAGGTTTTCCCTACTTTTCTTATCTTCTACTAAAAAAAAAAGTGCAAAGAATTGGATCAATCATAATCCTTTGCCTGTAACACACCATTATCACTGGTCCACACCAAAGGATCCAAATCTCTTGACCAAGATAGTTATAGCAGAACAGAATCTTATTCCAGGATTAAATAACAAAGCCACTACAAAGCTAGAGTTACATAAATCTAATTACCTTAGAAGTTTCCTTACTTACATCAAGCATAAAGTACACTGTACATGATTTTCATGAATAAACCTGAATAGCAATTATTATGCATATCAAAGTTTTACAATAATAGAAGAAATTTAAAAATAATCCATGCAGACTTCTGATTATGTGAACATTTCTGCTGCTATAACTCTCAAATGCTTGGCAGCCAATGGGGATGGGTGGAGACTTTCAAAATATTCTCACTTTCCTGTAAGATTTATTCAATTCTGTTTTTCTTAAGACTTCTTAAGGGTTTTTCTTTCTTTTTCTAATCTTAGAATACTTTTAGATGTACAAAAAAGTTGCAAAAATTGTGCAGTGAGTTCCCATGTATCCCAAACTCAGTTTCCCCAATTATTAACATCTTATATTAGTGTGGTACCTTTTTCGTAATTTATGAACCAATATATCAACACACTATCATTTACTAAAATTCACAATTTTTGCACATTTCTTTAATTTTGTCCTGTTTTTGTTCCAGGAGCTCATCCAAGATTCCACATTATATTTGATTATCATGTCTCCTTAGGCTCATGTTGGCTGTAATTTTCTCAGATTTTCCTTGTTTTTGATAACCTTGAGGTTTTTGAGGAGTACTGGTCAGGTATTTGGTAGAATGTTCCTCAAATGGGATTTGTCTGATGTTCTCCTTAAGATTGACTGGCATTATGGAGTTTTAGGAAAAAAAAACAGACATAAAGTGCCACTCTCATCACATCACAGCACATCAACATGATTTATAACTGTTGGTGTTAACCTTGTTCCTTAAGCTGAAGGTTTGTCATGTTTCTCCCATGTAAAGCTATTGTTTTCCCCTCTTGACATACGGCAGGTACTCTTTGGAAGAAAATTATTCATACCACACTTAAGGAGTGAATTATGATCATGATCCTCCTCCTTGAGGACACATTATCTACATAAATTATTTGGAATTCTTCTGCACATACCTATTTCTCCATTTATGCAATCACTCATTTCAATCACTATAGAGTCATGAATACTTATTTTATAATTTGATACTACTTTATTTATGGCATTGCTCCAATGGTTCTAGCTTTGGCCATTGCAAGAGCTTTCAGTTGGCTCCTGTGTCACTCTGAAGGGTTTTTTTTTCCTCTTGTAGCACTTCCATGCTTTTTAACACTACAAGACTACAAGATACTCCAGGCTTCTCTGATTCAAAATTTTATGGATGATTCTAGCTTTCTCTCCTTGCTTGTCTATAGCCTCTCATTCCACCAGTAGAAAGAAACTTGCTCCCAACATCAGCCAGTGTTCAATTTGAAAATACATACATGCATAGTGGTTCCAGGGTTTTTTACCCATACCTCAGTGGGAAACTATTATCAACTAGAATACAGTGCTTGTATGCATTTCCAGTTGTCATCAACCTTTCATTCTCCATTCATTTCCAAAGTTACTTAGGTCATCAGCTTTTCCTCCTCTCACCTCCATTGGTGAGGTTATTTTTTACATTTTTAAAAATTTTTTTAATGTTTATTTATTCTTGAGAGAGAGAGAGAGCACGGGCAGGGGAGGGGCAGAGAGAGGGAGACACAAAATCTGAAGCAGGCTCCAGGCTCTGAGCTGTCAGCACGGAGCCCAGTACGGGGCTCAAACTCACAAACCATGAGATCATGACCTGAGCTGAAGTCGGACGCCCAACTGACTGAGCCACCCAATCGCCCCATTTTTTTTACATTTTAATACAGTTATATTATTTCATCACATTCTGCATTCCATCCCAGAATTCCCCACCTTCTTAAACCATTTTTTTAATTTGCATAAAGTTCACTCTGTGCTGTTAAATTCTTTAGGTCTTGAGAAATGTATAGTGTCATGAATCCAGTGTAACGGTATCATATAGAATAGCTTCCTCACCCTAAAACCTTCCTTGAACTTCATCCACTTAATTCTTCTTCCTTCCCCAAATTCTTGGCAACCCTTGATCTGTCCATCAGCTCCAAGTTTTACTTTTCTCAGGATGTTTTGTAAATGGAGTCATACAATATCAAGACTTTTCAGACTTGTCTCTTTCACCTGGTAATATGCAATTAAGCTTTTTCCATGTTTTTGCATAGCTTGATAGTCCTTTCCTTTTTATCGCTAAATACTTTTCTATAGCATGAATGTATCAGGTTTTTTTTTATCTATTCACCTATTGAAAAACATTCTAGTTCCTTCTGGGTTTGAGTGATTATGAATAAAGCTGCTATGAACACCCACATGCAAGTTGTTATATGGACATAAATTTTCAAATCAATTGAGTAAATGCCTACTAGCACAATTCCTAGGTTGTATGGCAAGACTATGTTTGGCTTTGTAAGAAACTGCCAAACGATATTCCAAAATGACTATACCATTTTGTTCTCCCACCAGCAAAGAGGAAGAGTTCTTATTGCTCTCCATTTATGGCAGAAATTGGTACTGTCTGCTCTTGGATTTCAACCATTCTAATATATGTGCAGTGGTAGCACGTTGTTCTTTTAACACAAAAATAATGTTGAGCATCTCTTCACATATTTATTTGCCATCTCAATACCTTCTTGGGTGAGGTGTCTGTTCAGATCTTTTGCCAATTTTCTTATTTTTTTGATACTTTTGAATTTTAGGAGTTTTCTGGGTATGGATGTCTTTTATCAGATATGTGATTTGTAAATATGTTCTTCTAGTCAGTGACTTACTGTTTTATTCTTTTAAGAGTGTTTCATAAAGCAAAGTTTAATTTAAATAATGGCTAACTTATCAAATTCATCTTTCATAAAACAAGCTCTCGGTATTTTATTATATCTTAAAACTCATTTCCAAACCCAAGGTCACACAGACGTTTCTCCTATATTTTCTTCTGGAATTATTATAGTTTTGCATTTTTTATTTAGACCCATGATCCATTTTGGTTAAATTTTGTGTGGCTAGGTTCTATGGGAGTTAGGGTTTTTGCTTTGTTTTCACATGTGAAAGCCCAGTTCCATAGAGCAAGCTGCTCTAAGGAGCTGGGAGTGGAAGAGTGAGGTGGAGGGATAATGCTGGTTGAACTAAGAAACTAAAACCAGTGTATGAATTAAATGAATAAATGATGTGACCCTACTGGGCTCACGATGAGGATATTTTATCTTTCTCCTTTTACAGCTCCTCCAGGGAAGCCATGTGGTAAACAAGCTTCAGAAGGCCTACTTCAGAGTTCTCATTTGCCTCTGAGAAAAATGCTTGCCTGAACTACTTCACAGGGCTATTTTAGAGGACAAAAGGGATTATGAAAAATTAAGGCACTTTGAAAAATCCAAAGGCCAGTACAAATGTAATTGAACATGCACCACTTTAAATGAACACTCTTGGCAGAAGGGAGTCGCCGGAGCCAAGCGCAGACGAGAGGCCCACGGAAGAGGGTAGGAAGGGCGGCGAGGCGGTGCGCACTCCACGGACTGGCGGGAGGGAGCTGGGGTGGAGGGGCGGCTCGCCGGCCAAGCAGAGCCCCCGAGTCTGGCTTGCAAAAGCGGAGGGGCCTGATAGAATGTGTTCCTACAGCAAGCGCGACTTAGCGTCTGGGAGGTCATAAGTTAACAGCTCTGCTCAGAAAGCGGGAAGGCTGGAGGACAAAGGGAGGGAGAGCTGCTGAGCCCCCGGACGACAGAGCTCAGTTTGGTGGGGAACAAAGGCGCTCGCCAGCGCCATCTCCCCCGCCCATCCCCCAGCCAAAATCCCAAAGGGAACCAGTTCCTGCTGGGGAAATTGCTCGCTCTGCGCAAATACCCAACTCTTTGCTTCTGCGGAGCCAAACCTCCGGCAGCGGATCTGACTCCCTCCTGCTGCCACAGGGCCCTCCTGAAGTGGATCACCTAAGGAGAAGCGAGATAAGCCCGCCCCTCCTGCCCCCGTGCACCTTGCCTACCCACCCCAGCTAATACGCCAGATCCCCAGCATCACAAGCCTGGCAGTGTGCAAGTAGCCCAGACGCGCCATGCCACCCCACAGTGAACCCCGCCCCTAGGAGAGGGGAAGAGAAGGCACACACCAGTCTGACTGTGGCCCCAGCTCTGGGCTGGGGGCAGACATCAGGTCTGACTGCGGCCCCGCCCACCAACTCCAGTTATACACCACAGCACAGGGGAAGTGCCCTGCAGGTCATCACCACGCCAGGGACTATCCAAAATGACCAAGCGGAAGAATTCCACTCAGAAGAATCTCCAGGAAATAACAACAGCTAATGAGCTGATCAAAAAGGATTTAAATAATATAACAGAAAGTGAATTTAGAATAATAGTCATAAAATTAATCGCTGGGCTTGAAAACAGTATACAGGACAGCAGAGAATCTCTTGCTACAGAGATCAAGGGACTAAGGAACAGTCACGAGGAGCTGAAAAACGCTTTAAACGAAATGCATAACAAAATGGAAACCACCACAGCTCGGCTTGAAGAGGCAGAGGAGAGAATAGGTGAACTAGAAGATAAAGTTATGGAAAAAGAGGAAGCTGAGAAAAAGAGAGATAAAAAAATCCAGGAGTATGAGGGGAAAATTAGAGAACTAAGTGATACACTAAAAAGAAATAATATATGCATAATTGGTATCCCAGAGGAGGAAGAGAGAGGGAAAGGGGCTGAAGGGGTACTTGAAGAAATCATAGCTGAGAACTTCCCTGAACTGGGGAAGGAAAAAGGCATTGAAATCCAAGAGGCACAGAGAACTCCCTTCAGACGTAACTTGAATCGATCTTCTGCACGACATATCATAGTGAAACTGGCAAAATACAAGGATAAAGAGAAAATTCTGAAAGCAGCAAGGGGTAAACGTGCCCTCACATATAAAGGGAGACCGATAAGACTTGTGACTGATCTCTCTTTTGAAACTTGGCAGGCCAGAAAGAATTGGCACGAGATTTTCAGGGTGCTAGACAGAAAAAATATGCAGCCGAGAATCCTGTATCCAGCAAGTCTGTCATTTAGAATAGAAGGAGAGATAAAGGTCTTCCCAAACAAACAAAAACTGAAGGAATTTGTCACCACTAAACCAGTCCTACAAGAGATCCTAAGGGGGACCCTGTGAGACAAAGTACCAGAGGCATCACTACAAGCATAAAACATACAGACATCACAATGACTCTAAACCCGTATCTTTCTATAATAACACTGAATGTAAATGGATTAAATGCGCCAACCAAAAGATATAGGGTATCAGATTGGATAAAAAAACAAGACCCATCTATTTGCTGTCTACAAGAGACTCATTTTAGACCTGAGGACACCTTTAGATTGAGAGTGAGGGGATGGAGAATTATTTATCATGCGACTGGAAGCCAAAAGAAAGCTGGAGTAGCCATACTTATATCAGACAAACCAGACTTTAAAGGCTGTAACAAGAGATGAAGAAGGACATTATATAATAGTTACAGGGTCTATCAGGAAGAGCTAACAATTATAAATGTCTATGTGCCGAATACCAGAGCCCCCAAATATATAAAACAATTACTCATAAACACAAGCAACCTTATTGATAAGATTGTGGTAATTGCAGGGGACTTTAACACCCCACTTACAGAAATGGATAGATCATCTAGACACACGGTCAATAAAGACACAAGGGCCCTGAATGAGACATTGGATCAGATGGACTTGACAGATATATTTAGAACTCTGCATCCCAAAGCAACAGAATATACTTTCTTCTCAAGTGCACATGGAACATTCTCCAAGATAGATCATATACTGGGTCACAAAACAGCCCTTCATAAGTTTACAAGAATTGAAATTATACCATGCATACTTTCAGACCACAATGCTATGAAGCTTGAAATCAACCACAGGAAAAAGTCTGGAAAACCTCCAAAAGCATGGAGGTTAAAGAACACCCTATTAACGAATGAGTGGGTCAACCAGGCAATTAGAGAAGAAATTAAAAAATATATGGAAACAAACGAAAATGAAAATTCAACAATCCAAACGCTTTGGGACGCAGCAAAGGCAGTCCTGAGAGGAAAATACATTGCAATCCAGGCCTATCTCAAGAAACAAGAAAAATCCCAAATACAAAATCTAACAGCACACCTAAAGGAACTAGAAGCAGAACAGCAAAGGCAGCCTAAGCCCAGCAGAAGAAGAGAAATAATAAAGATCAGAGCAGAAATAAACAATATAGAAACTAAAAAAAACTGTAGAGCAGATCAACGAAACCAAGAGTTGGTTTTTTGAAAAAATAAACAAAATTGACAAACCTCTAGCCAGGCTTCTCAAAAAGAAAAGGGAGATGACCCAAATAGATAAAATCATGAATGAAAATGGAATTATTACAACCAATCCCTCAGAGATACAAACAATTATCAGGGAATACTATGAAAACTTATATGCCAACAAATTGGACAACCTGGAAGAAATGGACAAATTCCTGAACACCCACACTCTTCCAAAACTCAATCAGGAGGAAATAGAAAGCTTGAACAGACCCATAACCAGTGAAGAAATTGAATCAGTCATCAAAAATCTCCCAACAAATAAGAGTCCAGGACCAGATGGCTTCCCAGGGGAGTTCTACCAGACATTTAAAGCAGAGATAATACCTATCCTTCTCAAGCTATTCCAAGAAATAGAAAGGGAAGGAAAACTTCCAGACTCATTCTATGAAGCCAGTATTACTTTGATTCCTAAACCAGACAGAGACCCAGTAAAAAAAGAGAACTACAGGCCAATATCCCTGATGAATATGGATGCAAAAATTCTCAAGAAGATACTAGCAAATCGAATTCAACGGCATATAAAAAGAATTATTCACCATGATCAAGTGGGATTCATTCCTGGTAGCAGGGCTGGTTCAACATTTGCAAATCAATCAACGTGATACATCACATTAACAACAAAAAAGAGAAGAACCATATGATCCTGTCAATCGATGCAGAAAAGGCCTTTGACAAAATCCAGCACCCTTTCTTAATAAAAACCCTTGAGAAAGTCGGGATAGAAGGAACATACTTAAAGATCATAAAAGCCATTTATGAAAAGCCCACAGCTAACATCATCCTCAACGGGGAAAAACTGAGAGCTTTTTCCCTGAGATCAGGAAAACGACAGGGATGCCCACTCTCACTGCTGTTGTTTAACATAGTGCTGGAAGTTCTAGCATCAGCAATCAGACAACAAAAGGAAATCAAAGGCAACAAAATTGGCAAAGATGAAGTCAAGCTTTCGCTTTTTGCAGATGACATGATATTATACATGGAAAATCCAATAGACTCCACCAAAAGTCTCCTAGAACTGATACAGGAATTCAGCAAAGTTGCAGGATACAAAATCAATGTACAGAAATCAGTTGCATTCTTATACACTAACAATGAAGCAACAGAAAGACAAATAAAGAAACTGATCCCATTCACAATTGCACCAAGAAGCATAAAATACCTAGGAATAAATCTAACCAAAGATATAAAGGATCTGTATGCTGAAAACTATAGAAAGCTTATGAAGGTAATTGAAGAAGATTTAAAGAAATGGAAAGACATTCCCTGCTCATGGATTGGAAAAATAAATATTGTCAAAATGTCAATACTACCCAAAGCTATCTACACATTCAATGCAATCCCAATCAAAATTGCACCAGCATTCTTCTCGAAACTAGAACAAGCAATCCTAAAATTCATATGGAACCACAAAAGGCCCCGAATAGCCAAAGGAATTTTGAAGAAGAAGACCAAAGCAGGAGGCATCACAATCCCAGACTTTAGCCTCTACTACAAAGCTGTCATCATCAAGACAGCATGGTATTGGCACCAAAACAGACACATAGACCAATGGAATAGAATAGAAACCCCAGAACTAGACCCACAAACGTATGGCCAACTCATCTTTGACAAAGCAGGAAAGAACATCCAATGGAAAAAAGACAGCCTCTTTAACAAATGGTGCTGGGAGAACTGGACAGCAACATGCAGAAGGTTGAAACTAGACCACTTTCTCACACCATTCACAAAAATAAACTCAAAATGGATAAAGGACCTAAGTGTGAGACAGGAAACCATCAAAACCTTAGAGGAGAAAGCAGGAAAAGACCTCTCTGACCTCAGCCATAGCAATCTCTTACTCGACACATCCCCAAAGGCAAGGGAATTAAAAGCAAAAGTGAATTCCTGGGACCTTATGAAGATAAAAAGCTTCTGCACAGCAAAGGAAACAACCAACAAAACTAAAAGGCAACCAACGGAATGGGAAAAGATATTCGCAAATGACATATCGGACAAAGGGCTAGTATCCAAAATCTATAAAGAGCTCACCAAACTCCACACCCGAAAAACAAATAACCCAGTGAAGAAATGGGCAGAAAACATGAATAGACACTTCTCTAAAGAAGACATCCGGATGGCCAACAGGCACATGAAAAGATGTTCAGCGTCGCTCCTTATCAGGGAAATACAAATCAAAACCACACTCAGGTATCACCTCACGCCAGTCAGAGTGGCCAAAATGAACAAATCAGGAGACTATAGATGCTGGAGAGGATGTGGAGAAACGGGAACCCTCTTGCACTGTTGGTGGGAATGCAAATTGGTGCAGCCGCTCTGGAAAGCAGTGTGGAGGTTCCTCAGAAAATTAAAAATAGACCTACCCTATGACCCAGCAATAGCACTGCTAGGAATTTATCCAAGGGATACAGGAGTACTGATGCATAGGGCCACTTGTACCCCAATGTTCATAGCAGCACTCTCAACAATAGCCAAATTATGGAAAGAGCCTAAATGTCCATCAACTGATGAATGGATAAAGAAATTGTGGTTTATATACACAATGGAATTCTACGTGGCAATGAGAAAAAATGAAATATGGCCTTTTGTAGCAACGTGGATGGAACTGGAGAGTGTGATGCTAAGTGAAATAAGCCATACAGAGAAAGACAGATACCATATGGTTTCACTCTTTTGTGGATCCTGAGAAACTTAACAGGAACCCATGGGGGAGGGGAAGGAAAAAAAAAAAAAAAAGAGGTTAGAGTGGGAGAGAGCCAAAGCATAAGAGACTGTTAAAAACTGAGAACAGGGGCGCCTGGGTGGCGCAGTCGGTTAAGGTCCGACTTCAGCCAGGTCACGATCTCGCGGTCCCGGAGTTCGAGCCCCGCGTCAGGCTCTGGGCTGATGGCTCGGAGCCTGGAGCCTGTTTCCGATTCTGTGTCTCCCTCTCTCTCTGCCCCTCCTCCTTCATGCTCTGTCTTTCTCTGTCCCAAAAATAAATAAACGTTGAAAAAAAAAAATTTTTAAAAACTGAGAACAAACTGAGGGTTGATGGGGGGTGGGAGGGAGGAGAGGGTGGGTGATGTGGATTGAGGAGGGCACCTTTTGGGATGAGCACTGGGTGTTGTATGGAAACCAATTTGTCAATAAATTTCATATATAAATAAATAAATAAATAAATAAATAAACAAACAAACAAACAAACACTCTTCCTTTAAGCTCCCTTAAAGCTCCCGTAAACTGTGTCTGGGAGGAAGTTCATTCCCTTCCTTACCGGAGAACTTTTCATCATATAAACATTGAATATAGAGAGCATTTCCATGTCAGGCTGAGGCCTGATGTGCTCTGATTGGCATTCTCTGCAGAGTAATTGATAAGATTAAGCATCCCCTAACCCCACTTCATTCTTCCTTCCCCTTCCCCCTTTCCTTTTCTGTAAAGAGCTGACTGAAGCCACAGTTAAAGGATACATTTTTTTTTATTTTTTTAAAGATGAATTTAGGCATATTAAACATTTTAAGAGTATTTGAGCAAAAATCAATTGAAATAGGGCAGTGCCAAACCGGAAGTGGTTGGGAGTGCTCCACGTAGAGGAGCTAGGGAAAGATTCCATAGAAAAAGGCAAAAGCAAAGCAAGGAAATTATATGATTGGCTATAATTTATTGCTTGCCCTTAGGTTTTGATTTCTCAACATTGAGGCACTTACAGGCTTAGGTTTTGGATTTCTTACATATTCTGCTAATGTCTTAAAACCACCTCAGTTTAATGGCCTCCTTGTTTAATTAAACAATTTGCACATCTATTTAGCAAACAGCCCAGCTGCCTGAGCTTACAAGGGAACAAGATCCTATTTTGAGCCCTCTTCAACACCATGCTTTCTTTACCTGGAGGAAGCTGAAATCATCCTTTGCCTCCACCTCCAGGTCATAAGTTGAATATCAGGCACAACCCCCTGCCACAGAGCTACCTACCTAGTAGACATCAGCCCTACATCATCCAAATCATCTGCCAAGACATTCTTCGGGGACTGGCAGTATGAAGCAGCATTAATCCTCAAGACTAGAGTTTGGCAACAGAAAACTAATCACTAAGTGAAAAGCTAGCCAATTCTTGAGCTTTTGTCTTCTTTATGAGTTTTCCTCAGCTCCAAATTCCTTTTCAATAAAAAGGGAAAATCTGAGCTACTGGTCCACCTGTGTCCTCAATAGATTGCCAAATCATTCTAGCTTTGAAATAAACTACCATGCCTCCAAAATGTGAAATTTCTCTGTGCCTTCTCAAATTGAAATGAAAAGGAAAATACTACAAATTGAAGATTTCAAATGCAAGATCTGAGTATGACTCAGTTCTCTCCTTCCTTCAGCAAATTGAACATCAAGTATAAATATTTCCTAATGAGAAGACATGACACTTTTCTAGAAAAAAATGCATATGGGTAGTGATACAGTCAATATTTATATTTCTATTAGCCTGAAATCCCAGTAGAGACATTTGTAATTAATTGCAAATATATTTTGAACACAGAAGATTTAACAAGAATACCATGTTCACGTTACATTCTAATTCTGTTGATCTGGGTCTTTCTATCTCTGGAAACAACTTGTGTAATGAATACCTAACCTTTGCTATGTGAAATGAGGGACTAAATGAAACTCACATTTAAATGTAACTGAAAATGTGTCAAATGAGTTGTAAGTGAATAAAGCATGTCAGAATGATTATTTTCTAAAGGTGACAGACACTTTAGCTATATTTCCAGGTATGTGGAGAAGCTATTAAAATTCTAGCAAGGTCTATCAGGTTCAGAGAATGACACTGGAAATTTATTACAGGTGCCAAATTCAGTCATATTCTGAAGCGTGTTAATGTTTCCCACTGCAGACTCCTATAAAATTCATTTCAAGATCTTTGGGGGAAAGTGTATTTATAAAAACCACAGAGCTTCCAAAGGATAAATGAAGAAATGGAAGAGTAAGTGTGTGTGTGGGTATGTGTGTGTGTGGGGGGGGTGTAAACTGCTATATTATCAAACACGATAAACAAAAAAATCCAAAATAGCTCTATGTTCCTCACCTTCCAAAGGGCCATATATCCAAAGCATTCAACAAACCTACAACTACCATAGCTTTAGTCTTTCCTACTTTTGTATAGAAGTGCACATGGTGATATCACCATGGTCTTATCTGCTCCCAAATCAACCAGGGTTCCAAACAAGCTTCATATTTATTAACTGTAGTCTAAATACCCCCTAAACATATAACCAAATCCCCTCCATCATAAAACCAAACAGAGCAGGAAAGAATCATGGGTGAAATGAATTTTCTTTGTTTCTTTCTCTAATTCTTTTACCTCTTCCCCATTTTCTTTTGTTTATTGGTTGGTTTATTTGGTTACGTGGCTAGATAGTTTCTGCCTGCTTATGGCAAATCGGGGCATTTATCTTCATGACTTAAAGTTTTATGCTTCAAATTGTCTTTAAAGTCTTTAACTCTATCCATAGTTAGGATAATTTAAGAAATAATCCTCATAGGAGCACATTTATCTTCTCAGATATAAGTAACTGACTCTGCACTAATTTAAGCAAAACTATGCTGGAAAGAACATATTGAAAATAAACTCATTTTGTTAAAGAATCATCATAATTGGGAGGGTGAACTCTGATGGGAATGAGCCCCACAGGGCAAATACAGTTGTGAAATACAGGGAGTAAAGTATGCAATATACGTCTGTGATTACAGTATGATACTACATCCCAGTGAACAGTGAAAACCCTTCTGTGGAGTGACCGTAAACTATGTTGCAACAACGCATTGATTCCAACAACTTACTGATTTGACCTAATTGACATGAAGAAAAATGTGTCAGTCTGTGAGATTACAGAACATGTAAAAGTTCCATCTAAAATCTAAAAATGAGAGAGAGAGAGAAAGGAAATTATAGTTCAAGCCTTCACTCAATCCCCATCTCGCAGGACACTGAAACCATTTTCCACATTCCACTTATGCAGATAAACTGTCAGAAAATCCATAGCTACAGAGACCTAGCTGGCAAACTGCTTTGTCACTCTCTCAGGAATATAGGTTGACCCATTTCTGAACTACATCTTTATGCTCCTGGCACTTTATGGACTTGGCTTAGGAAAACCTTGGGTAAATGTGTGGACTCATATTCTTCTCATGACTATCAGAAGTTTTTCCATTGCTACTAGTGTCAGATTGCTTATCACCCTAAAACAAGATGAGAGAGTAAAAATTAATTTTCCCATACATGCTTAAAATTCTCAAGTTAACATTTTTGTGTCATGTCTCACTAACAATGAGCTCACACTTATGGTTCAGATTCATCTCATTGCCTGCCCCCACAATTCAAATCTTCTACCCTTCTTACTAGACCTCACTCCTTACCCCAGGGCTACTTTCTCCTCTAAGGCCCTGAAGAAAAAGTAGAAAACAGGTAAGGAACCACAAAAAAAAAATTAGATAGCATAGATCTATCCATAAAGGCAAGATTATTTCATTGAAAACAAATATACCACTTAGAAAACACAGAATGCACCCCCAAGAAGAAGAAACTGGAATGGGAAAAGGTGAACAGTTGTCTCAAACATTTGGAAATTTTGTTCCTAGTTTGCTAGGTAATTTGCAATCTGAAAGGTAGTGATAGCTGATGGGGACTTGCTGGTGACAGCCATGTGACATGCTTGTATCTGTAGGCTCCCCACACTGCCATATGTTGTTTCTGTCCCATATATGTGACCTATGTCAGGAACATATCAGTATTTCCTTCAATCATCTACCCCAGGAGGTCTTCCGTATCTGTCCACAACAATATGGCTTTCGTTGCTCTCCCTTTTAACCTCGTTCATACACTTCTTAGTGTGCTACCTACAAATAGAAGCTTCTCCAAACAAACCCATCCCGAAAGGAGTACACCTGCTGTTTGAAGTTGATCATGTATTGTTGATACATGACAAGAGGAAAATTGCACTCCTCAACTCTCATGTTGCTTTTATACTCACTGTCAAGGGAGAAGACATTTAGACTAAATGAGTACAACAAATATTTGTTATCTAGGAATTAAAGTTCAAAATGAGAGAAGTTTGTAAGGGAACATTTATAGGGGTAAGTTCAGATCTTTTGACCTGAGAATTGTATTTCAGGTTACTGAAGAAACCTTCACTTGACGTTGACAAATTGATGTAAGCAACATTACATCAATAGAAAAAGTGAAATTTGCAAAAAAACAATGAAGAAAGTAAATGTGATTCTACTTTTCAAAGGGGGCAAGGTATGTTTAATACAAACTTAAACTCTACACAGGACCCAATTATGAAAGGAAAGGATGGGAGCATCATGAGCTCAGAGGTTGGTATCCTTTCATGAATAATAGAAGTCCCTTTTATATAGATCTACCCTATGACCCAGCAGTAGCACTGCTAGGAATTTACCTGAGGGATACAGGAGTGCTGATGCATAGGGGCACTTGTACCCCAATGTTTATAGCAGCACTCTCAACAATAGCCAAATTATGGAAAGAGCCTATCCAACTAATGAATGGATAAAGAAATTGTGGTTTATATACACAATGGAATACTACTTGGCAATAAGAATGAAATATGGCCTTTTGTAGCAACATGGATGGAACTGGAGAGTGTTATGCTAAGTGAAATAAGTCATACAGAGAAAGACAGATACCATATGTTTTCACTCTTGTGTGGATCCTGAGAAACTTAACAGAAGACCATGGGGGAGGGGAAGGGAAAAAAAAGAGAGAGGGAGCCAAACCATAAAAGATTTAAAAACTGAGAACAATCTGAGGGTTGATGGGGGGTGGGAGGGAGGGGAGGCTGGGTGATGGGCATTGAGGAGGGCACCTGTTGGGATGAGCACTGGTTGTTGTATGGAAACCAATTTGACAATAAATTTCATATTAAAAAAAAGAAGTTCCTTTTAGGAATCTGACTTAAGTTATGAATATGTTTGCCCTAAAATAAGAGATTTATAACTGAAATATAGAATGGATATCCATCCTTCCAAAATATGTACATGCATATAAAAACTTTGGATGCCATTTCACGAAGTTTATAAACCTCCTTAATTTAATTTATGACTTGATTAATGAACCAATAAGAAAGATCATATCTGGTTGAAACCACTTCTTAACAAGGTTGCTAACTAGTGGATCTATAAAAAAAAAGGTCAATACATATATTGATTTAAACAAAACACTTGATAGACTCATCATATTCTGTGGACAGTATGATAGAAAAACAAAGTGTATTGGCTACTAGTAAAACTAGTTTGTTATTCCTCTAACAAATATTCACTAAGCATCTGTTATATTCCTCTAACAAATATTCACTAAGCATTTATTATAGGCACTAGGAAAAATTAATGCACAAAATAGGTAAGGTACCATTATTTGAAGACCTTGTAGCCTAGTGGAAAATTCAAACAACAAACAAAATAATTCCAGACAGTGATAAGTGGTACAAAGTAATCAAGCAAAATGATGACATAAACAGTAAGGTGTGTGGGAATACAGGTATTTCAGAAAGTCTAGGAAAATGTCCCTGATGCAGTCATACTTGATCTACAATTTAAATTTTATGAATAGACCTCCATGTGAAGAACAGGAAAAAGAACATCCTGGACAGAAAGCAAAGAAGGTATAAAGACCTACATGAAATGGAACAAGCTTGGTTTCTTCAAGGAAGAAAAAGAAGTTAAAGGAGATAGGCAAAAGCCAAAACATAGAGGACCTTAAGATGTGGTGAGGACTTTGGGTTTAATTTTAAGTGAGAAGAGAATGTATTTGTGTATCTTAAGTCAAACCATGACATAATCGGATATACTGGTTGCAGTATGGCAAATAGATACTGCTGGGTGGGAGGAGCAGAGCTAGAGAGGAAGTAGAATGGAAGGCCTAGACTAGGGCAATGGTTATGGAGATGGGGAGAAATCAATCTACTAACAGTATGTTTTTGGAAAATTTGTTGGCAGGTTGGATATGGAAAAGAAGAAATTAAAGAGTACTACTAAGTGTTGTCTTGAGCATCCAGAGAGGATGATCAATTTATTTACAGAGATAAAAGAAGACTAGTGAAGGAGCAAGTTTGGTGAAGTGTGGGTGGAGACAGGACAAATTTAGAGTGAAATTACTTTGTTCTCAAGTGGTTCTTTTCAGGGATTAGTACTACTCTATTACAAAGTATTTGGTGATGTGGAAATTGACAATACCTTTGGTCTTCTCCTGCTCAATTTTTTTCATTAATAGAATTAAAGTAGAAAAGTAGTATTTATTAAATCTATAAATGAAAAGAATTGAAGTTGAAATTTATAGTGAAATTATGTGCCAAATATAATAAAATTAAATTTAAAAGGAAAAATACAAAGTTCTCTTGAATCCAAAACCTGTATATTTAAGCTTGAGTTGGAAGATGTGGTTTGTATCAGCATGTAAAAAAGGCCATGAGTTTTGGTCAACTATAAATTCAAATGCCTAAGATACTGAATATAAAGTGCTTGGCATATAGACTGATATATAACCATACTGAATCTGGGATGTTCTTGTTTTTATCATTGTTTTAAAAGTTTAAGATATCATGTATCTGTTAAATTAATGCGTTTTTACGATGAATTAATAGAAGTAGAGTACCTAGAAAATAGGAAGTAATAATTTCAACTTATTTTAGGCTGATGAAACTACACATAAATTATTATATTTAATTATGTAATGGTTACAGACATGCTGCCCTTGCTGGTCAACCAGGATGGTGAAGGGACGGACTAACAATGCATCACATGAAGAATGTTGAAAATGAGGATATTTAGTCAGCCATAAAAAAGAATGAGATCTTGCCATTTGCAACAACATGAATGGACATACAGGGTATAATGCTAAGTGAAATAAGTGATTCAGAGAAAGACAAATACCCTGTGATTTCACTCATATGTGGAATTTAAAAAACAAAGTAAGAGAGAAAAACAAAACAGACTCTTATACATAGAGAACTGCTGGTTGCCAGAGGGAAGATGAGTGGAGGGATGGGTGAAATAAAGGAGATTATGAGTATCTTTTTCTTGATTAGCATTGAGAAACATATAGAATCCTTGAATTATTAATTGTACACCTGAAACTACTAACACAGTATGTTAATTATACTTAAGAAGAAGAAGAAGAAGAAGAAGAAGAAGAAGAAGAAGAAGAAGAAAAAGAAAAAAGAAAAGAGGCAAAGGGGACATATGAAGGACTTTCATGTAGAAAGTTGACTTTTGTTCCATGTCTCCAGTAAACTGAAGGACAGTTGTATAAAAATAATGAGATAAGTTTTGACTCACATTTTCCAATGAAAAAAAGGACTCCTGTAGCTGGAGATTTATAAAACACAGGGATATTGGAGAATTGTCTGAGTGCCCCTGGGCAAGAGTGTTACAGAGGATCAAGAAATGGATAGTTATGCCAGATGACTATGAATGTCCTTGTCAGCCCAATGATTCACGCTTGCTTTATATGTGCACAAATATAGTATTATACAGTACAGTTTGACTTTTTGTGGGGGTGAAGAGGCAACAAAACTGTATCAGTGGTCTATTTTTCAGTTTAAGAATGTCCAAGACAGTACATGCACACAGGCTCGGTATATGCTATATATTTTCCAAAATTATATGTGGAAAATCTTTCCCCATGATCAGAGCTGGTGCATATAAAATTGTCAACAGAATGGGTCATGTCCTCAAACTCCTACCAAGAAATAGCCAGTCAGTGATTTGGTCTTGCTTGTATACATGAAAGAGACCCTATTTCCACATTTCTCATTAGTAAGTCATCACTACTAAGATACGGTTATAAAATTTCATGTGATTCATGGGAAAATATTAAGAAATCTAGGTCTTCCCTGACTCATTATTGAAACAAAGCATGTACCTTACTAGATGGCTTTGCTGCCACAAATAAGATCTTACTAAAATTGATTTATGATTCCAAAACCATTTATCAACTGCCCACTTCCCAGAATGCATAACTCAGCAATTTTATGAATTATCTGGAAGTTCTAGACTTGCATATCCAATAACATACTATCTCCACTTGGATGTTTCACAGAGTCCCTATATTTAGCATATCCCAAACCAGCTCTTGATTTCTGTCTCTAAAGGTTTCCATACCTCCAGTCTCCCCCCATCAAAAAAACCCTGTCTCTGTCAACCCAGCTGCTCAAACCAAAAGCCTGGAGGTCATCCCTGAGATCTCTTTTTCCCTCTCCTTCTCCTAAGACTGGTCGATTGCTTCTTCACAGTGTATATGGAACCATTTAGCTTTTTGCTGTCTCCTTAGCCATTTCTCTAGTCAAGGTAACCATCATATTTTTCCTGATCTGTTATGACAGCCCCCTACCAGTCTTCCAGCTGCCACCTTCACTCATTCCTGTCTATGCTTTTCAAAAATCAGAGATGTTGACTTAAATTATAAACGAGATACTGTCACTTCCCTGTTTAAATTCCTTCAATGATTTCTCCCAGTCACTTGGAATATTACTTTCTTACCATCACCCTTGAAGCCTCAATTTATATGGTGTCTACTTATCTCTCTATCCTTATCTCACGCTTCTCACTCCTCCTCTCATTATGCTTCATATTTCTTTCAGGACTTCAAAACCACCAAGCTCTTCTGCATTCTGGGTCGTTCAGATATTCTTTCTTCTGCCTAGAATGTTCTGTCCCCAGCTTTTCTCTTGCTGGCCCCTTCTCAACTCTCAAGTTTCACCTAGATTATCCCTCTTGGGCTCCCATGAAAACCTCTCTAAAGCAGATTCCCTGTCCCACAACTCCCCCATCCTGCCCATTATCTCCAGCTCATTTACCACTCTACTCATTTCCTCTTTATCATTTACTAAAATTTATAATTATTTCACTTATGTACCTATTTTTTTCCCCATACTGTAAGCTCCAAGGGCAGTTTTGTTGATTGTGTATTGAGCAAAAACATAGCATAAAAGTTAGGGGCATAGGCTCTGGAGCTGGACTGCCTGGATTCAAGTCATGCTTTGCAAATTCATAAATTTCTGACCTTGACTTGTGTGATTTCAATGACTTCTTATGTGAAATATGACAAGTAAACAGTACTTACTTCAAACGTCTTTAGGAGGATTAAGCAACATATATAAAGTGCTTAGTATACAGTAAACACACACTAAATGTCAGCTAGTATTATTTTGATGCCTAGCATTAATAAGTGCTGAATAAATATTTATTAAAAGAATGACTGCCTCCAGGGGACTGAGTGGGCTCATTTGTTTAAGTGTCTGGCTTCAACCCAGGTCATGATCTCACGGTTCGGTTCATGAGCTCAAGGCTTATGTGGGACTCTATGCTGACAGTTTGGAGCCTGGAGCCTGCTTCAGATTCTGTGTCTCCTTCCCTCTCTGCCTCTCTCCTGCTCATGTGCTGTCTTATCTGTCTCTCTTTCTCTCAAAAATAAATAAACATTTAAAAATTTAAAAAAAGTAAAAAGAATGACTGCCTCAAGCAGTGGTCTTCACAAGAGATGTCAAAACTAAACTAACTGGAGAAATCTTTCACATTAAGAAATAATCCTTACCTGGAAGAGATTTATAACTTCAAGTAAATTTTCACTACTATTCCCTTTTCACTCATTCTGGGTTGACTTCCCAAATGACTTTTCTAAACATTCATCACTTTCTTCAAGCCCTCAGTAGACCACCTCACAGCCTTCATTTTATAGCACAACAAATGTGCTATAAAATTTGCTAAAAATATTTTTGGCATGACCAAGAACACCCAGTTTTCCTCTTCTCTACTTCCAAATTGAACTTCTCCTTTAAATTACCTTTCCTAGAAACTCAGTGAAAGACCTTCCCTTTTTTTTTTGCCAGGGCCAACGTTTTTCCTATACTTCTAAATTTTATATTCTCTTAACTCCTCTAGATGCAATTCTATTTTGTCTGCCTTCCAACTCAACCTGTACCTCTATGTTGACTCCTTGCTCTCAGTCTACAAGAATGCTGATTTCTTCACCCCATATATTATATTCTTCTTTGTGTATACATAACAGCCTTTCTCACAAATATTTTTCTCTATCAAAAAATTGAATTATCTTTCAAAGTCTAGTGTAAATGTCGCTTCCTTTGCTTGGCCTACCCTATTTATTCCTTTTCTTCCTAGGCAAAATTCATAACTTTTTTCTTTTGTCTCTAATCGCACTTCATTTATATTTTTATTTCAAATTATTTTTAGAACAATGTAGATAGATGAATGAATAAAAAGATATGTAGGTATTCCCTCTGCTAGCTTTTGAGCCCCTTAAGGGCAATGCCTTTCATCATTCATTTTTTAATCTTTACTAACTGAGCATGTACACTGTTTCTTTCAGCACTTATCATGTTTTGATCACTGTGCTAAGACCTTACTTTGAATCCTCAGACTATCAAAAGGGAAACTGTATTATTCCCACTTAAAGATGAAGAAATTGAACCTTTAAGTGGTCAGTTTACTTGCCTAATACACCAGCTAGTATTCTTAGCCTTTTTATTGTATTTCCTCCCAGAAGTTTTGGGAAGGAGAGAAAAGAAGGAATGAGGTAAAAGAAGCAAAACAAAATTAGTATTATAAACACAATCTCCAGGGGCGCCTGGGTGGCTCAGTCGGTTAAGCATCCGACTTTGGCTCAGGTCATGATCTCACGGTCTGTGAGTTTGAGCCCCACATCGGGCTCTGTGCTGACAGCTCGGAGCCTGGAGCCTGCTTCGGATTCTGTGTCTCCCTCTCTCTCTGACCTCCCCCATTCATGCTCTATCTCTCTCTGTCTCAAAAATAAAACATTAAAAAAATTTTTTTAAAACAAAAAAAAATCAAAAAAATAAAAAATAAACACAATCTCCAAATACCTTTCACCAATAGTTGAGATTCTTTTATTATTTCAAGCCATTGTGATAAATTTTTTTCCAACGTTTATTTATTTTTGGGACAGAGAGAGACAGAGCATGAACGGGGGAGGGGCAGAGAGAGAGGGAGACACAGAGTCGGAAACAGGCTCCAGGCTCTGAGCCATCAGCCCAGAGCCTGACGCGGGGCTCGAACTCACAGACCGCGAGATCGTGACCTGGCTGAAGTCGGACGCTTAACCGACTGCGCCACCCAGGCGCCCCTGTGATAAATTTTTTTAACAGTGACTAAAAACTAAAGATTAGGATGAGATCAATAGGTAAGATTATATTCTGGTTAATCAAGCTTATTCAACTATCAGACTTTTCTTGGTTTATTTCACTCTGTAATGTTCCCAGACCATTGTTACCAAGATTTTACTTTGAGAGGAAATAACAGAAAAAACTTGAGTCAAATTCTGAGTTTTAGAAATGTTGAAAGGGTTTTAATGGAGGGGACTATAGGCATTAGTAAATATAAAAAACTGAATAAAATAAACAACACAATTTTTTTTATTGTAGTAAGTCATTCATAATTTGGGGATGCCTGACTTTTGTTCAGTTTAGATGAGTACCATCAGGTGATATTAGAAAGATAAAGAAGAAAGAGGGAGCCAGAATACATAAATGACAAAGAGAAAAAAGGTAGAATTAGAAAGAGAAGTAAAAGCAGTTAATTGGGTAGAGGCAGAGAGCTGAAGAAAATAATTTATTCAACTTCTCTTACCTAAGTAGCAATATTTTAATTCTCTGTCCTTAACAGCATTGACAGGAAAACTATTAGACTCATATATTTGAAAGTTATCAAACACATGCCTTATAACAGGTGAAAGACTAGAAACAACCCAAACATGCATCCATACAAATGGTCAAATTGTTATTGAAAACAGCAAGCTACACAATATTTATATCAGACAAAATAGACTCTAAAACAAAGACTGTAACAAGAGACAATAAAGGACACTATATAATAATAGAGGGGACAATCCAACAAAAAGATAAAGCAATTGTAAATATTTATGCACCTAGCATGGAAGAATCAAAAGACATAAAACTGTTAATAACAAACATAAAGGAACTAATCAATAACAATACAATAAGAGTAGGGACCTTCGCACCCCACTGACATCAACAGACAGATTATCTAAACAGAAAATTAACAAGGAAACAGTGGCTTTGAATGACACACTGGACCAGATGGACTTAACAGATACAGTTAGAATATTCCATCCTAAAACAGCAGAATACACCCTCAAGTGCACATGGAACATCTTCCTCCAGGATAGATCAAATATTAGGCCACAAAACAGACCTCAACAAATTGAAAGAGTGAAGTCATACCATGCCTCTTTTCTGACCACACCACAATGAAGCTAGAAGTCAACCACAAGAAAAAATCTGAAGAGACCACAAATGCTACTAAACAATGAATATGTTAACCAGGAAATAAAAGCCATTCATATAAACAATGAATATGTTAACCAGAAAATAAAAGAAGAAATAAAAAACACATGGAAACAAATGAAAATGAAAATAACAGTTCAAAACCTTTGGGACACAGCAAAAGCACTTCTAAGAGGGAAGTATATAGCAATGCAAGCTTACCTCAAGAAGCAAGAAAAATCTCAAACAATGTAACCTTATACCTAAAGAAGCTAGAAAATGAACAAACAAAATCTAAAATCAGCAGAGGGAAGGAAATAAACTTAAGAGCAGAAATAAATAAAATAGAAACTAAAAAAACAATAGAACAGATCAATGAAGTTAGGAGATGATGTTTAGAAAAAATAAGTAAAATTGATAAGCCTCTAGTCAGACTTAACAAGAATAAGAGAAAGGACTGAAATAAATTAAATCACAAATGATAGAGGATAAATAATAACAAGCACCACAGAAATACAAACAATTAGTAGAGAATACTATGGAAAACTATATATGCCAACAAAGTGGAAAACTTAAATGTTTAAATTCCTAGAAACATATTAAAAACTGAATCAGGAAGAAATAGAAAATTTCAACAGACTGATTACATGCAAAGAAATTGAATCAGTAATCAAAAACTCCCAACAAACAAAAGTCCAGGACCAGATGACTTCACAGGTGAATTCTACCAAACATATAAAGAAGAGTTAATACCATTTTTCTCAAGCTATACCAAAAAATGGAAAGGAAGAAAAATTTCCAAATTCATTCTATGATGTCAACTTTACCATAGTATCAAAACCAAATAACACCACTAAAAGAGAGAACTACAGGCCAGTATCTATGATGAACATAAATGCAATAAAATTCTCAATAAAACACTAGCAAACCAAATCCAATAATATATTTAAAAAAATCATTCGCCACCATCATGTGGTATTTATTCCTGGGTTACAAGAGTGGTTCAATATTCACAAATCAATGTGACACATCACATCAATGAGAGAAAGGATAAGAATTATATAATCATTCATTTCTTCATCATGTCAGATGAAGAAAAAGCATCTTACAAAGTATATCCATTCATGTTAAAATCCCTCAACAGAGGGGCACTGAGGAGGGCACCTGTTGGGATGAGAACTGGGTGTTGTATGGAAACCAATTTGACAATACGTTATATTTAATATAAAAAATCCCTCAACAAAGTAGGTTTAGAGTGAACCTACCTCAACATAATAAAGGCCATGTATGATAAAATCACCGCTAACATCCTCCTCAATGGGGAAAAACTGAGAGCCTTTTCCCTAAGGTCAGGAACAAGACAAGGATGTCCACTCTCACCACTTTTATTCCACATAGTAGTGGAAGTCCTAACCATAATAGTCAGACAAGAAAAAGAAATAAAAGCTATCCTAATCAGTATGGAAAAAGTAAAACTTTTGCTATTTGCAAATGACATGATACTATGTATAAAAAACCCTCAAGACTCCACCAAAAAAACTGCTAGAACTGATAGATGAATTCAGTTAAATTGCAGCATAGAAAAATCAATGTACAGAAATCTGTTACATTTCTATACACCAATAATGAAGCAGCAGAAAAACAAATTAAGAAAACAGTCCCATTTATAGTTGCACCAAAAATAAAAAGATACCCAGGATCAAGTCTAATGTAGGAGGTGAAAAACCTAGATTCTGAAAACTATAAAACACTGATGAAAGATATTGAAGACCACACAAAGAAATGTGAAGACATTCCTTGCTTATGGATTGGAGGAACAAATATTGTTAAAATGTCTATACTATCTAAAGCAATCTACACATTTAATTCAATCCCCATTAAAAATACCAGAAGCATTTTTCACAGATTGAGAACAAACAATCCTAAAATTTATATGGAACCACAGAAGACCTCAAATAGCCAAAACTGGAGGCATCATAATTCCAGGCTTCAAGTTATATTACAAAGCTGTAGTATTTAAAACAGTATGGAACTGGCACAAAAACAGACGTATAGATCAATTAAACAGAATAGAAAATCCAGAAATAAACCCACAACTATATGGTCAGTTAATCTTCAACAAAGCAGGAAAGAATATCCAATGGGAAAAAAAAAAACCCAGAAAATGGTATTGGGAAAACTGGACAGCTAAATGCAAAAGAAGGAATTTGGACCACTTTCTTACACATACACAACAACTCAAAATGGCTTAAAGACCTAAATGTGAGACCTGAAACCATAAAAACTGTAGAAGAGATTACAAGCAAGAATTTCTCTGACATCAGCAACTTTTTTTCTAGATAGGTCCCCTAAGACAAGGGAAACAAAAGCAAAAATAAACTATTAGCACTACATCAAAATAAAAAGTTTGTGCACAGCAAAGGAAATAATCAACTAAAAGGCAACCTATTGAATGGGAGAAGAGATTTACAAATGATCTGAGAAAGGGTTAGTATCCAAAACATATAAAGACCTTATATAACTTAACACCTGAAAAACAAATAATTCAATTTTTAAAAATGGGCAGAAGACATAAACAAACATTTTTCCAAAGAAGGCATACATATGGCCGACACATGAAAAGACGATCACCACGTATCATCAGGGAATTGCAAATCAAAAACTATGATGAGATACCACCTCACGCCCATCATGTGGCTAAAATTTAAAAAAAAAATCGTACAGGAAACAACACGTGTTGGCAAAATATGGAGAAAAAGGAACTCTCTTGCACTGTTGGTGACAATGCAAACTGGTACAGCTACTCTGGAAAACAATATGGAGGGTCCCTATTTACCCCAAAAAAAAAAATAAAAAAACACCAATTCAAAGGGATACATGCACCCCAACTTATAGCAGCATTATTTACAGCAGGCAAGATATGGAAGCAGACCAAGTGTTCATCAATTGATGAATGGATAAAGATGTGTGTGTATAGATCTAGATATACATATAGATATAGATATATTGATATGGATATTGATGATATAAATACAGATGCATATACACATACATACAATGGAATATTATGTAGCCACAAAAAGGAATGAAATCTTGTCATTTGGAGCAACATGGATGGAGCTAGAGAGTGCAATGCTAAGTGAAATACAACAGAGAAAGACAAATACCATATTATTTCACTCATGTGGAATTTAAGAAACAACAAATAAGCAAAGGGGAAGAGAGAGAGAGAGAGAGAGAGAGAGAGAGAGAGAGAGAGAGAGAGAAACCAAGAGACAGACTCTTAATTATAGAGAACTGATGGTTACCAGGGTGGGGGAATGGGTGAAATAGGGAATGGGGATTATGGAGTGCCCTTGTCATGCTGAGTACCAGGTGGTTAAAAAAAAAACTTTTTTAAAGTTTTAAAAAATGTTTTTAAAAAGCTGCAAAAAATTTATACAGTGCAGAACTTAGCTTTTTATAAACAAATTGGACTACATGCTATACATTGTGTACATGCACATATTGCTATATAAATGGTATAAAATTATTTGTTATCTTTGCTCATTTCCAGGTGGATAATAGGATTGAGGAAGAAGTGAATTTCACTTTCTACATACAAAATTAGTATTTAAATATTTTATAAAAGATTTATTGTTGAAATTTTACAATAAGTATATATTACCTTGATATATACATATATGTATGTACACAGATATTCTAAAATATAGTAATTTCTCAATGAATACAATATCTGATTAATGACAAAAATTTTTAGAACTTAACTTTTTTCTTGGAAGTTACAATTAACAAGTAAATCACCAAATTGTAAAATAGAGAGTTAAGACTATCTGGTTCACTCTTCCCCTTAGATGAGGAAATAACCATAAAGGGGACAGTGAGCTATCTAAAGTCTCATAGACATTTAGCATTAGAGCTAGAAGGAATTAATCAATGAAGAAAAGGGAAGTTGCTCCACTAAGTTAACAAATGATCAGGTAGAAAACGTATGATAAGGTGCTGGTATGCATAGGAACCAAGACGACAGGAGTGTTTTCTTTTGTTCCTCTAAAGAAATCACTTCTGCTCTGAGCCCCTCAGTACTTGAGGGCAGGAGTCAGAGAAACCTCAAAGGCTACAGCAAACTTAAAGAGAAAAATGAAGTGTCTTGTTCCAATAGAAAAGTCAAAAGAGCGATTCATTTCCAACAATATTTATTGCTTTCCTACCGTGTGCCAGGCTGAACACATCTGACAATGTTTGAGAACAAGGAGAACAAAAACAGAGGAGGTCATAGGAAGCCTCTAATCATTACACAAACACCCAGACCAAATTACAATAGATAACACTGTACCATTCAGCAAAAATCATCTGGGCGCATCCCCAAAACAACAAAAGCCAAAATAATTTAACTGGATGACTATTACAGTAGTACAAACACTATCAAAGACTGCTTGTCTTTATGCTTCTTAGTCAAAGTAAATTTAGCCTAATGAATAAAAAGGACACTGTTACACTTCTCACTACTGTTCAGGATCACATCAGGGAAGACTTGTTGGCAGTCCATTCTGAGTATGATTTAGCAGTAGACTCTTTGAGGTTACCACACACACTACATGTGCACCTACTTTCAGGACAACAAACACCAACTTCTGCTTTTCACTATTTTAGACAAGATTCAGCTTTTAGGTTTAAAAGCTCTAGATCCAGGGGCACCTGGGTGGTTCAGTCAGTTAAGCCTCTGACTCTTGGTTTAGGGTCAGGTCACCATCTCACAGTTTTGTGGGTTCAAGCCCTGCACTGGGACCTACGCTGGCAGCACAGAGCCTGTCTGGGATTCTCTCTGTCCCTCTCCCACTTGTGCTGTCTCTCTCAAAATGAATAAACTTAATAAAATGAATAAATAAAAGGTCCAGATCCAGACCCTGTAAACAATTACAATAAAATAACTATTTTCTAAGAAAACCTCTGTACATGTAACTGGTGAAATCTGAATAAGCTCTATAGATGTACCAATGCCAGTTTCTTAGCTTAGATAACATCCGATAGTTGCTCGAAATGTTAACATGTGGGTGGGGAAGCTGGAGAAAGGATGCATGGAACTTCCCTGTATATTTATTTGCAAACTCCTGTGAGTCACAGTTATGTCAAGATAAAAAGTTAAAAGAAATCTCAGGGGACACTTTTAACTGAAATCAAAAATGGGACTTACATTACAAATCAAGCAGCCAATCCCTTGGTTTAAAGGGCTATGAATTGTTACCTACAGGGGTTCATTTCCATACACTGCCAATCGAACTGACTTCCTTTTAGAGGGTTTTCTGTTTAACAAGCATTCAAATAACATTACAAGAGCTAAGAGAAATTGCCCTGTTGGCAGCTGTAAGACACCTGGGCCACACTTCATCTTGTTAATAGAGTTTCAATGCAGATTTGTCTATGTTCTTATTTCACAGCGGCTCTCATTTTCTTCCATTTGTTCTTCATAAAGTATTTTCATCATCAGAAATGTGATTTAATAACAAGTACTAAACATTTCCTCAAATCATATTCACTTGATGATATTTCTTTATCTTTCTGGTAAAATATTAACTTTCTTTTGTATCACAGAAGCTGATTTAATATGCTCTAATGTTGGAATGAGAAAAAAATAATCTCTTTGGGGCGCCTGGGTGGCGCAGTCGGTTAGGCGTCCGACTTCAGCCAGGTCATGATCTCGCGGTCCGTGATTTCGAGCCCCGCGTCGGGCTCTGGGCTGATGGCTCAGAGCCTGGAGCCTGTTTCCGATTCTGTGTCTCCCTCTCTCTCTGCCCCTCGCCCGTTCATGCTCTGTCTCTCTCTGTCCCAAAAATAAAAAAAAAAAATAAACGTTGAAAAAAAATTAAAAAAAAAAAACATAATCTCTTTGACTTCACATGCTATCTTCAAATTTCCAGGTAGTTTTTCTTGTGAAATCATTCTTTAATCTTCTTGTTGAATAGGGACGTGTGAGAGAAGTGTCTGTGAAAATGCTGGTGCTTGATTACTAACCTAAACAATTTAAATATGCCCTGGACATCACTACCCACCATCTTGCAGACAGTGAGAATAAGAACACCCATATCTTCAATTTGCCAATCAACATTGAAAAGATGAAAGCAACCAGAGACAAGTCCTATAGACTGGATGTTTGTGTCCCCCAAAATGCATATGTTAAATTCTGACTCCCAAGGTGATAGTATTTGGAGGTGGGCCCTTTGGGGGGCAATTAGGTCATAAGAGTAGGAGTCCTTATAAATGAGATTAGTACTCTTATAAAGGAGACTCCCGAGAGCTCCCTTATACCTTCCTTCCATTTGAAGACATAACAAAAGATGGTCTCCTGTGAACCAGGAAATGGTCCCTCATCAGACACTGAATCTATGGCTCCTTGGTCTTGAATTTCCCAGCCTCCAAAACTGTGAAAAATTAGTTTCTGTTGTTTATTAGCCACCCTGTCTATGGTACTTCATTATAGGATCCCAGATGGACTAAGACAACAAGAGAAGTAGAGGGAAAAGTATGGAAGTGATAGGATCTTTGTCACTGAAGCCAGAATGTTACAGATGTGCAAGAGTGGAACTCAATTAAAGATATACTTTCTTAAAAATTATCAATAGATACAGAACCAATATTTTCAGTGGCCAATTAAAAACAAATAAACAAACAAAAAAGTTAAGCCCATGCTCTTGATACACAGCTGACTGTGGCAATGTCTTTGTTTCAGCTAGAACCTCAAAGCCTACCTCAAGCCCCATTACTGATGCTTGGTTATAATCAGCTTATAGAGACTCATCTTGCTGTGTACTTGTCACACAGCAGGATAGATGACCAAGTTATTGGAGCTTCCTTGATCATTTACAAGGTTAATTTGAAGGTTTTAGTTTATCATCAGAAATTTTAATTAGTTTTATAGGCAAATGGTGGCTGACAGGACAGAGTAATCCTTGCTCTTCATATCAATCAAGAGGTGAGTGAAAGGGGCATTGTTATAAAGGGAGGGATAGAAGGAGAACCAGAGGTGTTGCTGTGTGTGCTTCTTTCCTCAAGGCAAATGGCAGCACCAGCTGTTACTCCGTCTCTCTTGAGATTAGAAGGAAAAATGGATGGCTGTTTTTGTAATTGCAATATATTTAAATGTGTTTGCAAGGGATTTATTTATATCCTACAGTCAATACATTCAGTAAACTAAGCAAAACCCTGCTTGCAATGACAACTTCTTAAACTGCATTAAGCAGCTTTGTTTCCAGCTCTAGTCAATAGAGGGACAACATGCAACTCCTCTGTGATTTCTGGACTATTTGCCTTTCCTGATTAATTGACTTTAGAAGAAGTTCTTCTTCATTGAATTTTGTTGCTGTGTATAAATAGTTACAAGAAGGTGTTACAACTGAGAGAAACATTAGTTACAGTCTTCTGACCCAGTCCTTACCCAACAATATACACCTCAGCAGAAATATAGTTCCCATGTTGACAAGTAAATAGAAGAATGACCTTCCAAGGATCCTATGAAAGAGTTCACTCCTGATGAACTAGCTCTCATTAAGAGAAATTAAACACACAATTCCAAATGGTAAGAAATACCAGGTCTTGTGGGTCTGATAAGTTCAACGTCAGTAATCTTTCTTGGACAGTGTCTAAATAACATCTTAGAGTAACACCACTTTCCCACCTTTTAAGATGTAAGAAAGCCACAAGCAATGAAAGTAAAAACAAACAAGACTAAATCGAATTTTAAAACATCTGCTCAGCAAAGGAGACACCAACAGAGTGAAAAGCAACCTATAGAATGGGAAAAAGTATTTGAAAACCATCTGATATGGAGTTAATATTCAGAATATACAAAGACCTCTTACAACTCAACAACAACAAAATAAACCAAATAACTTTATTAGAAAGGTGGCAAAGGACTTGCTCAGACATTTCTCCAAAAAAGATATACAAATGGTCAACTATCATATGTAAAGAAGCTTAATGTCCCTAATCATTAGGGAAATGTAAATCAAAACCACAATGAGATACGACCTCACCGATGAGGATGCCACTATCAAAACAAACAGATAATATCAAGTAGTGGTGAATATGTAGAGAAAGTGGAACCAGTGTGCACTGTTGGTAAGAATTTAAAATGGTGTGACAACTATGAAAAACAGTATAGAATGTCCTCAAAAAATTAAAAACCGAATTATCATATGATTCAGCAACTCCACTTATGGATATAGACCTAAAATAATTGAAAGCAGGATCTCAAAGATATACCATTTTTCACTGAAGCATTATTCATAGTACCAATAAGTAGAATCAACTTAGAGGTCAACTGACAGATAAATGGATCAAGAAAATGTGGTACATACAGACAATGGCATATTATTTTGCCTTGAGAAAGAATTCTTTCATATGTTATGTCTTGAGGATATTATGCTAAGTCAAATGAGCCAGTCATAAAAAAAAAATCTGCATTATTCCACTTCTCTGAGGTATCTAAAGTAGTCAAACTCTCAGAAACAGAAAGAAGAATGCTTGTTGCCAGGGGCTGGAGAAAGGGGAAAAGGGGAGTTGTTCAATGGGTATGGAGTTTCAGTTGTGCAACATGAAAATGCTCTAAGGATCTGTTACACAACAATGTGCAATACGGTTAACACTACTGTACTGTACACTTAAAAATGGTTAAGATGGTATTTTTCAGTTATATACATTTTACCAAAACCAAAAGAATTAGGGAGAAACTCACTGCACCATACTCAAAACAGAGATTTCTTACTGATACGGGTAGCAACAGAACTTAAAGAATATTTGGATTATTATTGTTGAATGTGGCAGTGTAAAATAGAGTAAGATACAGACTATATCCACACCTATGGAAGTAGAGGCTCCAAAACTCCAGAATTAGAGTTCCAAACACAGAAATGCAAAAAATAAAGGAAAACAAATTATTCTTGGATAAAACAATGTGAGCATAATTTTATTTGGCCTCCATATTAGGCATGTTTCTTTTTCATGTAACAGAAAACACCTAGTCTGACACTAAGGCAGTGTTCAACACTTCACTCTAATGGTACATCTGGTACAGTGAGCAAAATGCATTCGTATCCTGAAATATGGCCCTACCTAATACTCCCTTCTTGAAATTTTGGTCAGAAGTTTAATGTGACAGCATTCAAATCTACCATTGTGGCACTGTCCATAGTGTTCTCCTGAGCTGCAAAATCCACCTAATTTGACATCACTGATATGTTTCCCATAAAACTTAAATCCCAAATATACACATTAAGTGTGTTTTCTACACTCTTCCATAAGTAATTCTTCCTCCTGGTTTCCTAGGTTCTGTTAATGACAATATCCATCCAAACATTCTTGCATAAAATCTTGGAATCTTTTTATCTTCCATTCTTCCATTCAGTAAATTTTCAATCCTTATAGATTCTTCCTCTGCAATGTGTTTCACTTTTCTGACCGTCTTTTTCTCTGTCGCTAACCTAATTCAAGACTTCATCATTTCTTGTCTCCCTGTACCTGACTTTCCCATTGGAATTCTATAGAATTTATAAGATCAACCATTTTAATCCCAGTGCTACCTACACCTCTGTATCTCTATATCCCACAGCACAGTATGAAGTGCTCTTATTTTTTCCATTTTATCTTAAAATTATTCATCACTGCATCTTGCACTTTGGGAGAGAAAATTCTTATCTTCTATGAAGAAACATCTAGCAGATATTTGTTGAAAAAATTTCTTGACATTAAATTGAACTTAATTCAGGAAGCTACCTTTGCAAGGAAAATGTCAGACATTACACGAATTTAAGTTCTTCAAAACCATAAACATGGTTGCCATGACATAGTAGATATCATTAGAAAATGTTGGTGAGATTACCAAATATCACACAAAGGATTAATGTATAGGAAACACATGCGGTCATTTCAAACTTTTTTCAACTGTCCATATCCCTCATTCTCTTAATATGATGGTTGATTCGTCCCATGAATGGTATTGTTTTTATGCTACTCCCCAAGGTGCACATAAACATGTACAAAAACACAGATATGTACACAGAGTAGATAATTAAGTTGCAAGAATTAACTCTAGTTTTGTATTAACTCTAGTTTTAGAGAAGGGGAGCAGATTCATTCTACCTAAAGAGGAAAGAATCTGAGTTAACTTGGGTACTCACTCAAGTTATTCAACCTGAAATCCAATGGCCAATGAGGGATTGATGGAGGAAACACACATCATGTGGCTGAGGACTAACAATTTTTTTTAAGAAATTGTATTTCTACATTTATTGTTGCATGGAATAGCATGGAATATCAGATAAAAATTTCCAGATATAAATTTTATTGAGTTGAGTAAATGCATGCATCATTTATCAATATAAATGATATGTATTTGTAGAGTTATATAAATATGGCCCTACCATCCTTATTTATCTTTGCAGCCTGGTATTCATGAAGTTTTGTATTAAAAAGGAAGTCACTAAACACTTGATGAGCTGAATGTACTCATTTTTGTCTCTGTTACACTCTTGAGAAGTCTAAAGTTTCACTTGTAACGCTTTATTAATCTAGGCAAAGGTTTTAGTAGCGTAGGTGTGAATGTGCATATCAGTTGAAGAAACAAGAATCAGAACAAAGAGATCCCAAGACAGGGGGACTTTGCCTAGGCAAAGATTGTTATAGTCCATGGATCAGCAGCAACAACATCTCCACTGCCTGGGAACATGCCAGAAATGTGAGACTTCAGGGCTTACCCAAGACCTAATGAATGAATCAGTCTGCATTTTAACAAGACTTACAGGTGAGTCATACAATGAAATCTGAAATATGCCTTACTCCATCTTTGATAAGGTTTCACAATGCACCAATAATGAGTGATGGGTAAGAGCTAGGATTGGACGGTTCTTAATAAAATATTAAACAGGACAATGCTGCCTAAATATATCAACACTAATAACAGAATATTCATCCCACTTTGAGTCACATTTGACTCCATTATGAGCATATGAACACAGGAAAGGGGTATTAAGGACAGCTGTGGCTGAGTCTCCTTGGGTGTAGAATCAGAGGCCTGTGTTGGGCCAAACGGAGTAATTCTGCTGACGTTTAAATTGCACACTTAGCCAAATAGTGAAATATTGCTCCTTTGGACTCAGTACCTTCCTCAACCTGGGCCTTACTTTGCTTGTGATGCCCTATCACGGTCACTGAGGAGCTGTGCTTGTTCATTATGGATTATGTGTACACATTTCAGCAAGGCAGTATCCATCTCTGTCCGCCCTATCAGACATCACAAGGTTAATGTGGAAAACGCTATCTGAGTGTTAATCATGCAAGAAAACTGCTGCTGAGCAGAAAAGGATGGAGAGGACTAGGTTTAACTAAGGAAATGCATTCTCTAGCTGGAACGTGTACGTGGCAGGAAGAGACGGCCAAGATGCATATCCTTGCAATTCTAGATGAGGTGGGAGACAAGCATGTAGGACACCATCAGTATTCCTACTACTCCCGTCATATACATTATGGTGTACGTTTAACCACTTGTGGCCTGGAAACTTTTCTCTTCTCTAAGGGGCACCTGGGTGGCTCAGTCTGTTAAGCATCCAACTTGGGCTCAGGTCATGATCTCACAGTTCATGAGTCTGAGCCCTGTGTCAGGCTCTGTGCTGACAGGTGAGAGCCTGGAGCCTGCTTTGGATTCTATGTCTCCCTCTCTCTCTGCCCCTCCCCTGCTCATTCTCTCTCTCTCTCTCTCTCTCTCTCTCTCTCTCTCTCTCTCTTCTCTCTCTCTCTCTCTCTTCCCTCTCTCTCTCTCAAAAATAAACATTAAAAATTTTTTAAATAAAAAAATAAAAATAAAATAAAATAAAATAAAATAAAATAAAATAAAATAAAATAAAATAAAAAACCAATTTTCACAAGAGCAATGTACTCTGGGATTTTGCCACAAAAAAGGAGGGGTGGTTTGCTATAAAAATGCCATTACTGGGGCACCTGGGTGGCTCAGTCGGTTGGGTGTCTGACTTCGGCTCAGGTCGTGATCTCATGGTTTGTGGATTCGAGCCCCGCATCGGGCTCTGTGCTGACAGCTCAGAGCCTGGAGCCTGCTTCGGATTCTGTGTCTCCTTCTCTCTCTGCCCCTCTCCCACTTGTGCTCTGTCTCTGTCTCTTAAAAATAATAAATGTAAAAAAAATTTTTTAATGCCATTATTATATTGAACGTGGAGATTCATTTGTTTTAATGCCGTTGTGAGGAGAGATGATTCTTTATAAAAGCAAGCCCTTATAAATGAAGTTTAGCCTCTTCTAAATGCCAAAACTTTTTTCTTCATCTTAACCTCACCTTTGCCAATTCAGTGTAGCTCATTCTTTCCAGTTTGTAATTCACTTTCTTCTGAGCAACTGCTCAGTCCTTCTGAGACTCTCTCCCCTCACATTCTTCCTTCTCTTCTCACTTGGTGTCCATTAGGTTCAGGACAAAGAGGAGGGTGCAAGGGAGAGGAACATGCCATCCATCACCTGTACTTAATGCCCTCTTGAGTCATCCTCAGCACTCTGGCCTCAGCCTGTGGCAGCCAGATCTACGCATGGTCTCCTGACGCCAAGAAGTGTGTTGAGTGTGCAGGCTCACCTCAGAAACTTTAGGGGAGCTTGGGAGGGGGAGGGCCATAAACTTTTTTGGTGGATTCCCACACTATATTTAAGAACTCTAAATGACTTATGTCCTGGGAAACACAGACATATTGCTACTTTGTCATTCTGGTGTCGTATTGGATACATTCTTTATCTAAGAGTCTCACCGAGTTCCTATTTTATGCCTTGGGCAAAAGACCCTGCTCTCAGACCCCCTAATTCTGTATTTGATTTTAATCACTCCCCTCTCCCCCAAGACCCACCAATGCAGGAGAGAGCATGGGGCCCTTCTCAGGGACCTGAGCAATATCTGAGTGCTCATCAAATCCAACTCCAAATCTCTTATTCTCTCTGGCCAGGAAAATCGTGTTTACATCATTTGGTCATCAGGCATGTTCCCCACTGTATGGGTGATGGTCCAAATTCTAGGCACTTAGTTTTCTAGGCTTAGGCCTTACTGTTTAAAGCCAAGTTTTTGTAATTCATGGAATTTATTTTTCTGACCTGAGTCTCTGGCTCTTTCAATTGAAAGCTTGGCTTTTAAGACTTTAATCTCTGCTACAAATACATAAAAGTATGCACAAGAGCTCAAGAGTCAAGTATGTGATTCTCTCATACCTGGACTGCCTCTACCCCGCACTGAACAACAACCTGCATGACCCCCACACTGTTTTGATAAGAATTGACGAGGTATAAGGAACTGAAAAAATACACAGTTTAATATCAAAGTATTCAATGCTACTACACATGACTTCTTAGATAGGGGAAGCTGAATACAACTGTGCCTTTTCTGAATATAGGGCCCTTCTTGGCCAGGGTGGTAATTCCCTTCTGTTTCTATCTCTTCCACTAGACTGTGAGCCATCATTGCTATTTTGGTGGCTTCTTCCAACAGTTTCTTCAGTTAGTGGTTGCTTGTCTGCTATGAGCTGGGAAACCAGATAACCATCCTTGTTAAAAATTGTGTGTTAAAAGAAAGTCAAGAAAGCTCTGACCCTAGGAGTTAAGTGCATGCCTTTGTAACCACTATGTCAGCCTTCAAGGCTCTTTTTTCTTACTTCTAAGTTAGGGCTGAGTTCCCAAGGGTAGAGGTTGTCAAAAATTCCACCTCTGAATAAGCAGGTCATTGCTATAATTTAAAGCATAGTATGTATCATTCTCCTTCATAAAAATGACAAAATAAAAGCCTTTTAATTTATACTATGAGCATCATGTTTGAACTTAAAATGGGAGTCAAAGCCCAGGAGGTTATTTTCAGACATCTCTACAAAAGGCAAGCACACCATTAGGAAGCAATGCATTTTTCTTTCTGTTTTCAGCGACTAAAGTGTATTTCCATTTCTCTTCCCCGTGAGAACACTGACTTCAGTTTTCAGAGTTCAGATTTCTGACCCAGCTGCCACTGTGAAGGTTTCAACCTAACATCTTAAATTGTGAAATATCAGTACACAAGTTGGACTGTAAAACCAAGACATTTCCTTATAATTGCTTGAAAATATCCCATTAGAAATGAAGTCAAAGATAAAAATAGAAGGCACTCAGGTTAATACTTGGGAAATTTTTAAACATCTTAATAAATATATTCTATAGCAATTGTCCTCACCCAGCATTCTGACCTTTTGAGGGGAAGAACTTTCTACCTTCAAAGCTGAAATCTTTCAGCTTTGAGGTTGCTCAGTTTTTCTCAAGTATCAATAACAGAGATGTTCCTAGTGAATAGGTACCAAAGATCAACCACACAAAAGCCATCTCACAACCCTCACAAAACCCCCAGGAACACGGAAGAAGGTTTATTCTTCCTGGTTTCTACAGCTGCAGACATTCCATACCAGCCCGCTGGAACTGGAGCCCTCTCTCTAGTTCGGTTTTATTTTGTTTTTCCTTTTCTCCATCTCTTACCCGCTAATAGGAAGAATGTGTTACACCAGCAGGTGAAACATCCAAACTTGCTCCTGTTTCACAGAAGACACCTAATTAACTTTAGTCTTTGTGCCCCCCAGGTAATACAGCATTCACATGTTGTCACATGCTTCCTCCAGTCCCAGCTTCACAGCTGATCTCCTGCACTTCTTGCTTTCATAGGATTTCTGTCTCTTGCCTTTGCTTGTGTTGGACACCCTTAAAATAACTCTCTTACTTAGTGGATATATAATAAACATTGGGTGAATTTGTTCATTTAGGAAATATTTATTGGCACACCCTTAGGTGAACAAAGGAACACAGTCCATTCCTGTATTAGTTATCCACTGCTGCATGAAAATATTACTGCAAATTCAGCAGTGTAAAGTAACATACATTATGTCTCTGTTACTGTGGGTATGGGTCCAAGCAACGGCCTCAAAGACTTTATAATCAGGGCACCTGGCTGTCTCGGTTGATTAAACTTCCAACTTCAGCTCAGGTCATGATCTCGAGGTTTGTGGGTTCAAGCCCTGCACAGGGCTCTGTGCTGACAGCTCAGAGCCTGGAGCCTGCTTTGGATTCTGTGTCTCCCTCTCTCTCTGCCCGCCCCCCCCCCCCGCTCGTGCTTTGTCTCTCTCTGTCCCTCAAAAATAAATAAACATAAAAAAAGGCTTTATAATCTAGGGAGGGGAACAAATAGCTTGCTACATTATGCTGTGATGCCTATCACCTATACCTCTAGACCCAGACAGAGGGGAGGAGGAAATGAACAGCCTTAGATATGTGGACTTCAGTATTTACATGCATGCCTGGGAGTTCCCTTGAGGTGAGAGATGAGGTGAGGGGATGGCAAAGGAAGTGGGGCAGGGCAGAAGCTCTGTGTTTCTCTGTGTCACTGTGTTCCAGCTGGAAATGTGGAGAGGTAAAATTCTAAATGTGAATCAGGCTTATCAGGGCTATTATGAACATGCATTTGTCAGCTACCAATATGATTTATGGGCCATCACCTGTATTCTCATACCAGGCTCCTCAAACTTTAGGGATGGATATGGTGATAATATTATGATAAATGTATTCCAGGGGACTGGGTTCAGAGAAAAGCTACTTCACTCAGACTAGGAGTTAAGGAAGGGGCAGGATGGGAAGAATTGAGGGTTACAGCAACCATGCAATGAGCCTCTTAATTTTTTTTTTGATAGAGGGGAAGATAGAGGGGTGGGGGGAGAGAGAGAGAGAGAGAGAGAGAGAGAGAGAGAGAGAGAGAGAGAGAATATATCCCATGAAGGCTCTGCACTGTCAGCATGGACCCTGAAGCAGGGCATGAAGCCCTGAAGCAGGGCTCAAACTCATGAACCCCATGAGATCATGACCTGAGCTGAAAACAGATGCTTAACTGACTGAGCCACCCAGGTGCCCAGAGCCTCTTAAATTCTGAGTGCTGGAAGCCTCAATTGAGCTTAAATGGCCTTGTTCAAACTGATCAAGGGCCTTAATTGCTGTGCTCAGACATCTATCATCATGTTCTCACCAGGCCACTCTTGCCATGGGTTTACCCAGCCCGTGACTGAACGTGGTACAGATATTAAGACAGGCCTGCTCTCAGGAGATGTGGAACTCCTCCAAAGGAAGACTGACTTCATGACTCCCCAGTGGCCTTGCTGAACTCTTTTTAGGACTGCTCTACAGTCTAATAAACTTACACCCAACCACCCTTCCTTCCCTCCTTTCCAACCTTCCTTTCTTCCCTCCCTCCTTCCTTCTCTCCCTCCTGCATTACTTTCTGGCAGCTCTCTTAATCTCAACCAGCTTCCTCTCCATTTTCTCTCACGTGACTTTCTCTTATAAATCCATTACATTTCATCTAGTGTTGGCATCAGCTTATCAGAAGATCTATACTAACGCAAGGAAAAAAGGAAGGCTTCCTAGAGTAATCTCATTGGAAACAATTTCCTGAAAGAAAAGGTTGTACAAGTTTTCCAGAAAGGGATCCTGATCAGAATAGCAGGTTTATTGGCTATTTCATCACTTATTCCACATCATTCAGGGTTCTGTCTTCAATGCCCTCATACCATCCTTTTTCACCCTAAATTCTAATCATAATGACAAAAATGAGATTTTTTATGTAACATAGCAATAGGGAATATCTATGTAACAATGCCAGATTAAAATATTGGGATATGATAAAAATTAATATATGGTCGCTAAAAAGGTATTATATAAACATATTTATTGACATGACAAGATATGTCAATATATTTACCGTGTTAGCATTAGAGAACTCGGTAGGGATTATTAGTTTGGCTTATTTGCTATTTTCAATGAGCATGTATCACATACATAATTAAGAAAAAATAGCTGTATAATCTGTCTCCATAGATGCTGAGAATATAGCTGTTTTATGGCCTGACCCAGGTTGGAAAGGAAGGAGATTGTTTCCTAGATCCTCTGCTGAGAACTTGTAAGCAGCAGTGAGAGCAGTGATATGTATGGGGAGATCCATGTAGTCCATATGTGAAAAAGAAGAACATAGCCAGGACCTAACTTAGAACTTGGAAAGATAGGGCCAAGGACTCCTGAAATCATCATTACAAGTATCGAGTGCCCAAGAATCACCTTGTCTTAATGCCACTCAGTCAGTGAGAGGCAGAGGGAAAGGATGCAAATTTTTTAGGCAAGAGGACCAGGTTTTGAGCATATAAAACACACCTTTCTTGGAGGACCTAGAATTAGGACTGGGATTCCCATGTTTACACCTAAGGGCTGTGCTAGAGAGATGATTATGTGTTACCATAGTCTGGTCCCCGGCCAGGGCTGGCCTGGAGAAACACGGGAGCTTATCCTCACAAATGCCTACATGCTATTTCCCACTCAAAAGATTTTCTTATTCTCTGAAACACATTTTGTATAAATGTGCAAATACTATTGCCTATTTGCTCTCGGATATGTTCCCAGGCCTTTCTCGTATTGATTCCCCTCTCAGGCTCTCTTGTCACTGAGTTTGGCTCTACTGGAAAGTGGAAGGAAGGGAAACACAAATATTTCTCTTCCTGTGTTTCTGCCTTGGAAGCACCCCCCTGGAATGTCCACAGCTCCCTATTCCAGATCCTGTACAAATAGCCCTGGCTGTGCCTGACTTAGTTTTAGCTCCCTCCCTCCAGATAACCCATGGTCTTTCCAGCCCTAGAGATATTGGCAGCTCCCTGCTATTGCTAACCCTTGGCTATTCCACTGTTTCTTATTAGGTCTAGACCAATCCCCCATTTCTCACACTGCCCAGTATTAAATTCCCTCTGGGTGAAGTATCTGGAGTGATTTCTGCTTTCCTAAATCAACCCAAACTAATAAGTCCATCTGCTCAAGTCTATCAACACAAGAACATCCCAGCAACTGACTGCTAGGATTTACTGTGATATCACTATATTTATGGGTTTTATATAGTAACATGGAAGTCAGTCAACCATATTAATGCAAGTAACTTTTTCAGCAGCTAATTAAAACAACAACAACAACAACAGGAGCACCATAAGTATAACCCATCACAAGGTGATTCTTTTGTCTAATACAGAAGCCAGTAGTACTAATAGTAAATATAACACTACGGTTATATTATTTGAAGTCATCCAAAGTTGAACTCACTAAATCTGTTTCATTCAGTTTCATATACAAAGTGATCTCAGACATTAAAAAAAGGTCTCTCCTGTCTCCTTCAAGAAATATATACCCTCTATTCTTTATTCCATTTTCCTGAGATGAAGTTTTCCCTCTGCTATGCTCAGCAGATTCTCTTTGCTTATTGCTGGGGTAAGGTATTCACTTTCTTGTTGTTTTTTTTTTTTTAATGCTTATTCATTTTTGAGAGAGAGACAGAGACAGAGAGAGAGAGTGGGGGAGGGGCAGAGAGAAGGGGAGACAAAGAATCTGAAGCAGGCTCCAGGCTCTGAGCTATCAACACAGCCTGACGCGGGGCTTGAACTCATGAGCCACGAGATCATGACCTGAGCCAAAGTTGAATACCTGACTGAGCTACCCAGGCACCCCAAGGTGTTCACTTTCAACTGAATCCTCAGTATTTTCTTGATGGCTGGTATCTTACAGATTTGCTTCCTTTTCTTTATCTCTCCTTTACTTCCCCCTCCACCTGCACATTCAGTTTTATACAAGATGCTACCCAATAACTCCACAAAATAAGCAAGGTCATGTTTATTTTGGAGTGACCCCTTACACCACATGTAGCCACCATCATCTCAGCTACACACCACAGAATCAGAAACAAAGACAATTAATCATCCTCAGTGGACAGTGGCATGGTTATGGAGACTGCAGGGGCTCAAATCCCAGCTCCTCATATAAAAACTGTGTGACATTCAGCAAATTCTTCAACCTCTGACCTTCAATTTTCTTAACTGCAAAATGAAGATAATAGTAGCAGTTACCTCATCAGGTTGTAGACAAATTAAATAAGTTTATTTCTGTAAACCTTTAAGGATAGTACATTATCTCAGGGATCCTGGTGACTCAGTCAGTTGAGTGTCCAACTTTGGCTCAGGTCATGATCTGGAGGTTCATGGGATTGAGCCCCAGATTGGGGTCTGTGCTGACAGCTCAGAGCCTGGAGCCTGCTTCAGATTCTGTGTCTCCCTCTGTCCCTGCCTCTGCTTGTGCTCTCTCTTGCTCTCTCTCTTTCTCAAAATGAATAGACATTAAAAAAAAAAAGAAGATCTTGATCTTTCATTAAGGATAGTAGGTATCTCCATTGAAAGCACTCAATAAATATAAGGTATTCAGAAAAGGGGGAAAAAATTTCTACCTCTAAAAACCATAAATCCTGTTAATAATTTTAAAATCCTTGGCACCTAAAACAAAGCTACACTCACTTTTAATTTTCTACAGAGAGGCTTCACAGAGATATGAACAAATGACTCTATGTACTTTACATAAATACATTAATACACAAGGATTTATATAAAGCAATGTACATTTCAATGGGGCTATGATTCTGTGTTTGCATTTGAAGATGCAACTAACATATATAGCCATTTTAGGAAATTACCAATATCTTATTCTTAAGGGATTTTTTTGTAGAAAAAATATCCTTGAAGCAAAGGTATTTGCCGACCCCTTGTTAAATGTCAAAAATCTACAGAAATCTCATCATTATAAGGTAGAATCAATGGTGTCAAATATACTTGCTTCTTTAAGCACTTGTTTAATTTACCTCAATAATCTTTACAAAAACAAAGAAGAAAATTGGTACTTCTGTCTAAGTCTGTATGTGGGAGCATTTAGATAATTTAGAGCTGGCAGATCATCTGTTAAAGATTACATTCCACCAAACATAAAAAAAAATTATCACAACGTAATAAACTTTAATGTCAAAAATCAGGCCTTTCAACTCCAAAAACAGTGAATTTTGCCCTTGAAATATAGCATTCAGAACTGTACCTTTTCTGAAACATTATTTTCAGATGAAGAAAAATACTTACCAAGTACTACAGGCCCAAATGAAAAGTATCCTTCTGCACACTTCCCTCATGCGATAGGGAAATCTTCCTTAGAAGTTTTGGGAGTTTGCTTTAGATAAACATCTAAAACTTAACCCCTTTCCAAGTTGCCAGTGCCTCTACATTTAGAAAGGGAGCCAGAACCACACAGAGTACAATTTTTTTAATGACTACCAATTTTTCATTGACTTTTTTCTGTTAAAACCACCTGTGTTTATGATTACTTATAATAATTATTTACAGATACATGTCTATCTTTGAGATTGCCAGATGTGAGTCACTATCAAAAGTAAAATATTTTTCAATAAAAATAACTACAAAAAGATTTTTGAAAGACAGTGTGGTATCACATCTTACAGCCTGAGATTTCTGGTTTCAAAACATGGGCCACCTGTTACGACCTGTGTGACTCTGACTAAATTACTTAATATCTCTGAGCCTCAACTTCCTCATCTGCCAAAGAATTTTGTCAAGAGACTTATATGAAATATACTATGGAAAACTTCTGCAAGAATGACTCATGAAGGCACTCATCAGATACTAGTTCTCTTCTACTTCCCTTCATAAAAACAAATTTAAAATGGGAAGATTTGTGATTAATAAATAGGTTTCGCCCACTTAAACTAACAACTGTTCATAAACACTCACTTCTCTCCATATGACTGTAACCCAACAAAAACACTCCTGGGATACTAATAATTATCTAATAAAATTTAATCTACTGTGATTATCTTCTGGCAGGATCAAACTCTACCTTAATCTACTTAGAATAGTGACAGCTTTACATACCTGCCAAAGTTAGAAATATTCTGGTTCTTTGTGAACCAAAGGGAGATATCGATATGTAAAATCCTATACAAGGTGTAAATTTGTTATACTGAAGAGCAGTTTTCAGCCTTCAATCAACGTATTTCAAGGAACATGAGAAGTCTTATTCATCTTGCTATTTCCCTCGAGGTTTAACTTTAGTTCAAGTCGATTCCAAAGCTGGATATCTGCCATGATCTATGGAGGTCATGTCTAAAATTTCTTAAGATTCTGAGTCCCTCTAAAATGTAACCCCATTTCTCCTCACCCCTAGCTTTAGGGCAACCTGCTGAGATTTCCATATATTTTTGAATCTGTCACCTGGCTAACAGAAGACTCTTGAACTTTTATAGAGAAACTCATTGAAGTTGAAATGGAACCAAAAAATAACTAACTCTTAGTCATTAAGAGCTTAAGAGAAGCACCTTGAAGAGGCATTTGAATGTGTTAATACTTCTCACTCAGCTTTGAGAGGCTTTTTGACAATCATATAATAATTTATAAATACAAGTACATTCTTGATAACTATATTCACATGAACTTGGGGTAAAATCATTAGGCTAATTATTACTATAAAGTTATTTCCAAGTATTATAGGAGCATAAAAACAAGTGTGAGAAACTCCAAGATTAAGGGAAGGGAAACAAGAAGCTTCTCAGATGACATTCCAGGTAGATACTAAGAAATAGAAATATGATCACCAAGTCCATCAAGTTGAGAGGATGATTAGAAGGTGTATTCCAGGTAAAGAAAATAACCTAGGAAATGGCATATGGAATAGCAAGTACACAGTTATCCTGTTTAGTGATGGTCCTGTAAGCACTAATATCTTATAAAACTACTAGTTTATTTGTTTTATAAACTATTTGTCCCTGGATTTTCTTCATTAAAATGAATAATGAATATCTTCATTAAAATGAAAAATGAATATCTCCTATACATATATATATATATATATATATATGTATAGGAGATATATATATATATGATATGTCATATATATCATATATATCATCATGCAACAACTTTCAGCCAATGAGCTCTCTATCGAATAATCCTGGACTAGATGTACCTACAAGATAAAGAGTTTACTTTTCTGGGGCACCTGGGTGACTCTGTCAGTTAAGCATCTGACTCTTGATTTCAGCTCAGGTCATTATCTCACAGTTTGTGAGTTCAAGCCCCACATCAGACTCTGCACTGACAGCATGGATCCTGCTTGGGATTCTCTCTCTCTGCCCCTCCTGCACTCACTCACTCACTCTCACTCTCTCTCTCAAAATAAATAAATAAACTTAGAAAAATAGTTTACTTTTCTAGGACCTCTCTTAATTAATGTTACATTCTGACCAACAGCTTTAACCCATCACGACTGTCAAGAGAGGATATTGCTGGACTTACACTTAAAAAACAAAAGATGATGTGGATATTTAAGTGCCCAACACTGAAACCAGGTATACCTTGCAGTAAATGGTCAAGGAAAGCAGGATAAAAATCATGAGGTAGTACGAAGTACAGAGTAGACATCACTGGAAACGAAACAACCGTACAAATGTTAAGTGACAGAAACAAGATATGGCATAGAGGTAAAGGGATTTGAATCAAGTTTAAGAAGGAAGAGCAGCTTCCAGAGAGTGATGCTGGAAAGGAACTTTGGCTCTGATTTATTTAGCACAAAATTTAATTCTAAAGTAGGTATGCTTACAACTCATTGTAGCTGGAGCATAGACATGTTGAGAGATGTGGGAGGAAAAAAGTTGGGAAGGTGAGCCACAGTCTGTTCATAAAAGGTTTCATGTTGGGCACCTAAAGAGGTGAGCTTATTCTTTAGGGCAGGCAATAGAAAACATTAAATGTTTTTAACCAATGAAATGACATAAACAAGATTTGTGTTTCTGAAATGAAATTGGCAAGGAGTACCACCACTTCCTTAGTATCATAGAATGATATCATCAAGGAAACAAACAAGGAGATTTACACTGCCACAGAACGAATTAAGAAAAGTAAAATAAAAATAATATGCCAGAACCCTTAACTCTCAACCCAGGTTTGTCAAATCCAGGGCAAACATCACAGCAGGTTAATAGCAAGGATTCCTGGTCTGGAACCAGCTGCCACTTGACCCATCCACTCTTAGTACCTCTTCCCATCCATGTCTATTCTCCATTTCCTTCTGTCAGATTCCACCTCTACTCTGAAAATAGGGATGGGCCCCAGAGGATAGAATAAGAGATGCTTAAAATGTCAGGTCACAGGTAAAGGTTACTCAGCAGGAACATAGCTTACTCGAGCACGCCCCACCTAGCTTGACAGAGGAATTGAAAAGGTTGTCAATGCCTGTTAGACAATCTTACTGGAAAGAAAAGGTCCTTTTATTTCTTTTAACCAAAGGATCACAGGAAACTGAAGGTCAGGCCTTTCAACAGAAGATGAAGGCCTACTTCATCTTGAGTTTCAAACACAGAAGATCATAGCACCACAACAGGAACAGGAGAATGTCAGAACAAAGCCAACCATCATATTTCCTGCAGGGAGTTTTCCAAGCATAATTGTTTAGTTTCACAGTCCTTGAGATTTTGAGATCCTCACTCATTTTCATGGGGGCATTTTTCTTTAAAAATGCAACCCCTAGTCCTTTATCACTTAAGGACAGAAGTGCTTAACACATTTATATAGTCAAAACAGCGGCATTCAGGAATATCCTGTTAGTGTTACAGATAAAAATCGGTTCAACTTTCTGCAGTAATAGAGATCAGCCATCATGATTATGGCACTCCGCTGTAAAGATGACACAACTTACGAGATTTTGTTACAGCGAATGCCCTCAAAAAGGACTCCATGTCATCCATTTTCAACATCCTTGCAGGAAGAATGACTTCAGTGGTACTCTGAATGTGACTGCTGTACTAATGATGGCAGCCAGAGTGCCCATTCAGAATAGCCAGTGGATTTATCAGGTTTATCTGTCTCTAAGTCTTTAGGATCCACTGTCATTAGCCTGAATAATGGCTTTAGTATCTATAAATGAATATGGTCCTTTACATGAATAATCGCTTCAGAGAACAAGGAATGGCTAGGAGAGGAAATCAAAGATTACATTTCAATGTGTGAATTATCCATAACTTTCTACTAACTTCTTTAATGAACCAATCGGGAGAATCTTACAACTTTTGTGCCCAGCCAGAACTAGAGAGAAGATGTCAAACAGGATTTATGACTGAAAACTGAGATAGTTTTCTAAATAGAGCTTAGGTAAAGAATGGAAAAATCCTAATAAATACTTTGCTTTAATGTTAATTGTGATTTCATGAGAAATCACAAGGAAAAATTAAAAATCAGCTTAGAGATAAAATTTAATGAAATACATTTGTCCACATAAATCTTTGCATTCTCAAGTAGATTTTAGAGACTTTAAGGCTTTACTGATACAAAGAAATGGACTGTGGGAAAGTGACATTTCCATAGAGTAAACTGTAGTTTATTTCATAGCAAATAACTCCACTTGTCATGTGAGTCCTTATTAGTCTAAACAAAAATGTCAGCTACCACATGGAAATTAATTAATTTGCCTCATAAATAGCATTTGTCTTAGAGTGCTCTAAGCTACCTAAGTGAATAATAGTTTATGTATAGATGCTTATTTGCAACCGACACTAAATTATCTTTTAAATGCGTCCCATGGAGGAAGATATACAAAAGACTTATGAAAAAGTCTCATTATAGATTGGTTTATTAGCTCCAGTGAGTTCAGAATTAGCCAAGATGGCTGATCACATCCAAAGCATTTATATTGATGAGAACTGCAGTACAGAAAGCGCCCTTACCATAAGAAAACCACCAGAACATGTTCACATTTAGAAGTGAATGTCAAGTCCTTCACAGACTAATCAAATCAATTGCCCCACTACCCTCTCAGCCATTTTCAACTGGGAAAGATATTGAACCAGCTGAATCTTCAAATCCTAAATATTCACTTTGTAAGGATTATCTACTCCTCAAGAGAAAGACATTTTCACACATTGTCAGCACACATTCTTTTCTTAGCACAAATATATACTCACTTCTTGATAAGTGTGTTTTGTTCTAATTCAGGGAAAATATGCTCTCCACTTTCCTTGGCTCTATAATATGCACTCATATAAACATGATTGAATTATCTTTCTAAAAATGTTGAATTTTCCAGCCTTTTTGTCTACCTACTGCTCTCGAATAATTCATGTTAAAAATTCAACTTTTTTTTTTAAATCTGCCTTATATGATACTTCATTTCTTAGCTTTAGAGACTATTTACTAGCACTAACTTCATGGAAGGATGGGTTTGTAGCTCACTCTTACGATGTTACATTAGTTTAGATTTGGTACAATTTTACACAAGAATTTAGAAATTAGGGGCTCCTGAGTGGCTCAGTTGGTTAAACTTACAATTCTTGATTTCGGCTCAGGTCATGATCTCACAGTTCCTGAAGTTGAGCCCCACATCTGACTCTGGGCTAACAGCTTGGAACCTGTTTGGGTTTCTCTCTTCCTCTCTCTGTCCCTCCCCCTACTCATGCGCTCATGGCCTCTCTCAAAATAAATAAACATTACAAAAAAGAATTTAGAAACTAAAAGATTTTATTTTTATAGTTAAAATAACCCCTGTCAAGCAAGGCAATACAGAGTTCCATCCAGAGCATTTAATATGAAGAACATCATCAAGAGTAGAACACATGGTTCCTATGCTAGAATGCTTAAAATCTGATGCCCGTATCAAAAGTTATTGCTACACATGGGGCACTCAGTCGGTTAAGCATCTGACTTCAGCTTCAGGGTATGATCTCACAGTTCGTGGGTTCAAGCCCCACACTGGGCTCTGTGTTGACAGTTCAGAGCCTGGAGCCTGCTTCAGATTCTCTGTGTCTCTCTCTCATTCTGCCCCTCCCCTGCTCATGCTCTGTCTCTCTCAAAAATAAAAAACAATTAAAAAAATTTTTTAACCTCAAGAAGAATCCTTGAAAAAAGGAAATTGAACTTTAAATAACTATCAAAACAAAATGCAACATTCTTTAAAAGAGGAAAACAAAATCTAGATAGTAATGGAATGCTGACAATGTTAAGTATCCAATTAGCCATTAGGCTTTCAATGAAGCAGAAAAACAGGATTCATAACCAGAAGTCATTCAGTAGGGAAAAAATTATATAAATAATACAGTGATAGGAACTTTAAAATCATTATTATAAATATTTTCAAGGATTTAAGTTAAAGCATGACTATAATGAGAAAAAAAATTGAGTACATAAAAAAAATTACCAATTAGAACCCTTAGAGATGTGAAATGCAGTATCTGGAGAAAAAAATTTCACCAGATGGGCTGAACTACATATACATGTATAAAAGATTTGTGAGTAGTGAACCTGAAGACACAGCAATAGAAATTATCCAAGTTAAAGCACAGAGAAGGGGAAAAACAAAACAAAACAAAAAACAAACAAAAACACTAAAAGGTAACAGTCTCAGATACAGGTGACAAAATATCAAAAATCTAAAATATGCTTGGGGCGCCTGGGTGGCTCAGTCGGTTAAGCATCCGACTTCAGCTCACATGGGTTTGAGCCCCACTTCCAGCTCTGTGCTGACAGCTCAGATCCTGGAGCCTGCTTCCGATTCTGCATCTCCCTCTCTCTCTGCCCCTCCCCCATTAGCACTCTGTCTCTGTCTCTCAAAAATGAATAAAAACATTAAAAAAAATTTTTAAATATCTAAAATATGCCAACTGGAGTCTAAGAAGGAAGGGAAAGAGTGAAAAAAAATATCTGAAGAAATAACAGAAACGTTCTAAAATTTGGTGAAAACTATGTATCATACAAACTCAATGAATCCCAAATGTAATAAACACAAAACATTACCAAAGCATGTTAAAACTAAATTACCAAAAACCCATGAAAAAAAGTGAAAAATCTTTAAAGCAGCCAGAGATAAAGACAAATTGAAAATAGACATACGAAAATGAAAATTACTACTGACTTCTCATCAAAAATATTGCAAGCAAAGACAAAGAAGCAACATCTTTAAAGTGCTGAGAGAAAAATGCATTAATCTAGTGTACATATATTCAGTGAAAATATCCTTCCAAACAAGTGTAAAATAAAATTATTTTCAAAGAAAGCCTGATTGATTTTGTCACTCATAGATATGCATGCAAAAAAAAATTTAAATGAAGTTTTGTTTTTTTTTTTAATGTTTATTTATTTTTGGAGAAAGAGAGACAGAGTGAGAACCAGGGAGGAGCAGAGAGGAAGACACAGAAACCGAAGCATGCTCCAGGTTCCAGGCTCTGAGCTGTCAGCACAGAGCCCAACTGCGGGGCTCAAACCCACAAACCGGTGAGATCACGACCTCACCCAAAGTCGGATGTCCAACGGACTGAGCCACTCAGGCACCCCTAAAAGAAGTTTTTCAGGATGAAGGAACATTCTAGCAGATGGAGACTTGGATTCTAAACAAAGAAACAAAGAACGATGGGGCACTTGGGTGGCTCAGTCTGTTAAGCTTCCGACTTTGGCTCGGGTCATGATCTCACAGTTCATGAGTTTGAGCCCAGTATCTGGCTCTGGGCTGACAACTCAGAGCCTGGAGCCTGCTTCGGATTCTGTGTCTCCCTCTCTCTCTGCCCCTCCCCCACTTGCACTCTGTCTCTGTCTCTCTCTCTCTCTCTCTCTCTCTCTCTCTCTCTCTCTCTCAAAAGATAAACTTAAAAAAATTTTTTAAAAAGAATGATAAATATGTTGTAAATATTAAAGCAAAGTGGTTTTTTTTCCATTCAATTTCAAGATAATGGACTGTTTAAAGCAAAAATATTAACAATCTGGGAGGCAGAATAATGGCTCCCAGAGCTATCCAGGCTTGATTCCCATAACCTATGACTTTGCTATATTGCATGACAAATGGGGTTTTGCAAAGGTGATTAAGGTTATGAACTTTGAGAGGAGGAGATTATCCTGCAATATCCAGGTACGTCTGATATAATCACACAAGCCCTTAAAAGCAGAGAACCTTTCTCAGTTCTTGTGAGAAAAAGAGATACAATAGTGGAAAAGGGTCAAAAACATTTGGAATGAGGGGTGAGTCTGTCAAAGATCAGGATCCAAGGAGTGCAGCCTTCTCTAGAAGCTTAGAATGACCTTCAATTTATAGCCAGCAAGAGAATGGGGACTTGGATGCTACAACTGCAAGGAAATGAATTGGCTGACAATCCAAATGAGCAAAATGGATTCTTCCCTAAAGCCTCCAGAAAGAAATACAATGCACTAACACTTTGGTTTTAGCCCAATGAGAACTACAGCATACTTCTGACCTAAAGAATTGCAGGATAATAAATTTTTATTGTGTGAGCCACTAAATGTGTGGCAATTTGCTACAGCAGCAATATAAAATGAATACATATATATTTTGGGGGTGATTAGAGAGAGAAGGGTAAATATATGATAATAATAGCAGAAAAATGTAAAATTTTACATTATACATTCAGTAGTATAATATAATCAGAAAGTAAAGAATAATAAGTTAAAGATGTATGTCAGAAATGCTAGAACCATCACTTAAAAATTAAGGGAACTATAACTTAAAGATCAGTGATAGAGATAAAAATGTATATAAAAATAATAAATTGACCAAAAAAATAAAAAAAAAAACAGGAAATGAAGGAAAAGGTCATATGGGACAAACAGAAAACAAAGAAATGCTGTACACTTAAATATTACTGTATCAGTAATTGCATTAAAAGTCAATAGGCTGACAGGCACCTGGGTGGCTTAGTTGGTTAAGCATCGGACATGTGATTTTGGCTCAGGTCATGATCTCAGAGTTCATGAATTCGAGTCCCGCACTGGGCTCTGCACTGACTGAAGAGCTTGGGATTCTCTCTTTCTTTCTCTCTCTGCCCCTCCCCTGCTCACACTCTCATTGTCTCCCTTTCTCTCAAAAATAAATAAACATTAAAAAAATAAAAGTAAATGGCCTGGACACTCTTAAAAGGCAGACATTTTCAGTTGATTAAAAATAATAACAATAAGACTCAACTATAGTCTGGCTATAAAGGTACAGGTAGATTAAAATAAAAGGATTAAAAATGACAGCTCATGAAAATACTAATTAAAATGTGTGGACTATCAGTATTAATATCACCAGGGGATAAAACAAATATTTTGAAATGGTAAGAGCCAATTCATCACTTCAATTGATGTGCCTGTACCTAACAGCTTGAAAATAAATGAAGGAAAAACTGACAGATCTGAAAGGAAAAATAGATAATCCAAAATTATAATTGGAGATTTCAAAATGCTTCTATCTTAGGACAAGCAGACAGAAAATCTAAGAATAAGAGAAGATTTGAAACACTACTGACCAACTGGACTTAATCGGTATTTATAGAACATTGTTCCTACAATTGTCAAATATAAGGTTGTTTTTTTTTTTAAGTGTACAAATGTATTATTTTTCTATTGCCATTAAATGAATTATCACAAATCTATTTATTACCTCCAAGTTTCTGTGGGTTAGGAGCCAGGCAAAGCACAGCTGGGGCCAGTACCTGGGTCCCATGCCAAGTTTTCACAAGGATACGATCTAAGGTCAGTTGAGTTCTATTCCTTGCTGGAGCTCAGAATTTCCTTCCAAGTTTACATAGCTGTATACACCTGTACAGCTTCTTAGATTAAAACAAAACAAAACAAAACAAAAACTAGGAGTCATTCTTATTTCTTCTTTTCTTAACTCTCTTCACATCTAATTTTTCATCATGTCCAAACAGCTCTACCACCATAAATGGCCAATATTCACCATCAAAAATGCTAAAACTGTCATCTGTTGCACCATTCTCTCTCACCTGAATAATTTTAAGATCTTATAACTGATTATCCTCATCCTTTGTTGTCCCTCTTCTCCTCCTTTATCCACACAAATCCACACAAAAACCCAGATTTTTTTCTAATACTAAGACATACCTTATTATTCCTTGACACATTGTGTATAAAATTAAGTGGTCTAAGATAAAGGAAAGTTTTCTTTGCATTTTGCTTTAACACGATATTAATGAGCTTTTCATATATTTGAGAGTTATTTCTATTTTCTTTCCTGTGAGACACTATTCATGTCTTTTGCTACTTTTTCTATTGTGCTGCTGGGCCTCTCTTCCTGATAAAAGTTCTTTATATATTAAGGAAATCAACTGTTTGTTATGATGTGAATTTTAAGTATTTTCCCAGCTGTTTTTCTTTTGTTATACCTAGATTTATAAACATTTTTAACAAGTGTATTTTTTTATTTAGAGAGAGAGTGTGTGAGCAGGGGAAGGACAGAGAGAGAGAGGCAAAAAGAATCCCAAGCAGACTCCATGCTGTCAGCATGAAGCCCTACCCAGGGCTCAATCCTACCACCCACGAGATCATGACCTGAGCCAAAATCAGGAGTCAGACATTTAAATGACTGAGCCACCCAGGTGCCCCTAGAAACATACTTAAGAAGGACAGACTTTTCAGCTTATAGGTAATAAAAATATTGCTCCATAATTTCTTCTAATATTTTCATGCCTTCAAAAATAGTTCTTTGACAAATTTCAGTTTATTCTGATTTTAAAACAGAATCCAATTTTATTTTTTTCCAAACGTTTACCAATTCTCCCAAAACCCTTTATTAAATATACATTTTTACTACTGTTCACAAATGACATTTTTTATCATAAACTAAATTCTGATGAGCATTTACATTTGTTTCTGAATTTTCCATTACACTCTATTATCTGTATATGTATGTATATATCTATATCTGTATGTATCTATATATATATATGTATCTATATCTATCTATCTCTATCTCTATATATATCTATATATATAGATATGTATCTCCAAGCACCAGTGTTAGGCCATTTTTAATTATCATAAACTTAAAACATGCTTAAGTAAGACACCTAGTGCACGCGTGCACACACACACACACACTTCTAGTATTTTTTTTTCATATGAACTTTTTTAAAAAATATTCTCTACCTACCTTTTTAAAATTATTTTTAATGTTTATTTATTTTTGAGAGAGGCAGACAGCATGAGCAGGGGAGGGGCAGAGAGAGAAGAGAGAAGAGAGAGAGAGAAAGAAAGAATGAATCTGAAGCAGGATCTAGGTTCTGAGTTGTGAGCCAGGCTCAAACTCACAAACTGTGATATCTGACCTGAGCTGAAGTCAGACGCTCAACCGACTGAGCCACCCAGGTGCCCATCATATCAACTTTAGAATCGATTTTTTCTAGTTTATAAAAATATCCCATTACCATTTTCATTATTATCCTATTAAACATATAAATTAACTCATCCAAGAAGAACTGTTAATTTTATGAGATAAATTGTTTTCTCCTAACATACTAGGTCTGTTTCTTGATGTATTCTATACATGTATATAGTTTTAGGGTGAGGGGTCATCTACAAAACAACCAGTGTATTTATTGGGTGCTACTCAATGTTGAAAACTGTAGTATGTGCTGACCCATATATTACTGTATTTAATGTCAAACAACAAATGACTTAACCATGAAAAGTATCTGTAACTGTTAGCACAAAGAGCTAATTTTTCTAAAACGTTTAATAATAGGGAGAGAGTGTTAAATTCCTGCAGCTGCCACAAAACATTCAAATGCTGGATAAGATATAATAAACATACTTTCAAAGTAATTTCTAAGCTCAATTCAAAGTACAGAAAATCTCTAAGAGCCAGATAAAAGCAGACTAAGATTGGGATGCCTGGGTAGCTCAGTTGGTTAAGCGACCAACTCTGGATTTCCACTCATGTGGGGAGATCCAGCCTGGCCTCCATGCATCGCATGGAACCTGCTTGAGATTCTCTCTCTGCCTCTCCCCTGCTTGCATGTGCATACTCTCTCTCTCTCTCTCTCTCTCAAATAAATAAATAAATAAATAAATAAATAAATAAATAAATAAATCTTACAAAGAAAAACTAAGATAAAATCATAGGCACAGAACTTTGCTTTGTGACCAAGCAATACTTGGAACCTACAGCTTTGGAGATTAGTAACCGCTCCAGGATCAAAAGATTAGACTTAGGCAACTGCAAAGTGAATCGTAGCCTGAAACTATTTGCATGAAGAACCCCAGGCACTTAACCAGGTTTTACCTTCAGAGAAATGTTCAATGGTAAAAATTACATTTGACCACAAAGAGCACTGTTAAGCAACCTATTTCTGCTGTTATTCTTGAAGTGGGTGTGTGTAAGGCAACAGAGCTCAAGAATGGTGTTCTAGTGTGGTTCTGGTAGATTCCATTCATTATATTTATTCAAAATTGGTAAGATATTTTATCATTAATAATGTTGAATTTTTTCAAATGCTTTTTCTTTATTTAGATCATATGGACGGTCTCCCTTGATCTATTAATAGATTTGTCAGTTATCCTTGCATGTTTAGAATAAACCCAATCTGATGGTGATTTATTATTATTTAACATCTGCTGAAATTGAATTGCCCAATGTTTAATTTAGGAATTTTGCATTTAGAAGTATTTTTTGCATTTAGAAGTACTTGCATTTGCAAGTAAAGTTTTGCTCATAAATTGCCTTCTCATTTTATCCTGGTCTACTTATGTTATTGTCATGAGAAAAAATCACTTTTACATTTTTTAAGATGAAAAATCTATTAAATCTATTAATTTATTAGCTTACATTTGTATTCAGAATGAGAAAAGACAAAAAATTCCTTCACATATATTCAGAGAATAGAGTTAGGTACCCCAGACCAGATGTCATCTTCCATGAAAACCAATTGGTTTGCAAAGATTTGAGATTAAGGACTACATTCTTCAAAAGATAACTTTATACTTTCAAAACCAGAATGTTTCACAAAGGATTTTCTACAGATAAGAACATAAGGATACTTAAATGGCTGTAAGATAAAACAAGAGGATAACAAATATAAATTCTAATACATGGTCCTATTCCTAACAGGTAATAAATACATATATTTGTGTGTGTCTGATCTTACCTTCCATTTTTATCTACTAGCTTCTTTGAAAATATTCCTAAAATAAAAATTCTATCTCCTTGTACTTCATAAACAGCACTTATTTTTCCAGAAACCCTTTTTCTACCAATTGAGAATTAGCAACACTAGTATTTTCAAGGCTCCATTCAGAATTTCAGAGCCTAAATGTGCCTAAAATTAAATAGAAAAGCATATGCATCATGATACGCATCTTTTTAAATATGAGATTAACAATGACCTTCTTCCAAAGCATTAGATGGATAACATCTGTTTCTTGAATGCTTGCCAGAACTCACCAGTAAAGCCATTTAGGCCTAACATTTGTGGCTTGGATTTGGAAAGGGTAAATTTTTATTTTTAATATATTTAGTCAGGTCTTCCATTTCTTCTTGCAACAGTGCGGTATGCTTTTCTAAGAAAGTTTATTCCAGTTAAGTTTTTAAATTTATTGGCATAACATTTTTCATAAAATTCTATCTTTTCTTCTCTATTACACCTATAATTGCAATGTCATTATTTCTAATAGTATTTGTGTCTTCTTTATTCTTGATTTTCAAAATACTAGCGTTTAGTTTTGTTCATCTTCTCCACTATTCCTTTCATTTATGTTCTAATAATTTCTGCTGTTGTGTTTCTTAGACCTTTTCTTCTGTATCATTTCCAGATTTAGATGCTTAGCTAATTTTCAACTTTTCTTAAGATTTTAAGTCTTCCCATGTCCATTAAATCCTTTTTGCTATAGCCCTCAAATTTGAGGTATAGCATTTTTACTATCTGATATAAACTATATAAAATTAACTATATAAAATAGTTTCCAGTGTCTATTTTCTAATATTTAAATGTCACGCCATGAAAATGTGTTCATCTGCAGATATCTGGAGGCTTTTAAGTTACTCCTTTTATGGTTATTAGTTGTACTGTGATCAAAGTATATGGCCTGTATGATACCAGTTTTTTGGTGTTTTTGAGACTCGGTTTATAGCATAAAACAATTTCTATATTTTTTATGGTTTTGACATGAATTCTTACTCCTTATACAAGATTCTATACTTGTCATTAGATCAATTTTATTAACTGTGCTATACAAATTATTTTTAACCTAACCAAATATTTGGCCTACTTCATCTAGTTATTAAGAAGTTTATTCAATTCCCCTCTCCATGACTAACTTTTATTTTTTAATGTATGTTTATTTTTGAGAGACAGAGAGGTGTGAATGAGGGAAAGGCAGAAAGAGAGAGTGTGAGACACAGAATCTGAAGCAGGCTCTAGGCTATGACCTGTCAGCACAGAGCCTGATGTGGGGCTCAAACTCAAGAACTGTGAGGTTATGCCCTGAGTCCAAAGTCAGACACTTAACCCACTGAGCCATCCAGGTGCCCATGACTGACTTTTTTGATCTAAACCTATTTTCATCAATTTCTCTATATATATTTTGAGACAGCAATATTAAGAACATGAGATTTAACTTTCTCTTCCTGAGACCTGTTTTTAATCATTGTATGCCAGTCCTCTATGATCTCTAAAGTATGTTTTTTGTAAAAAATACAACTTCACCAATGTCTCTTTAGTTCATACTGACCTGATATAATTCTCTCACACTTTTACTTTCGTTCTTTCTGCAGCATATGTTTTAGGAATTTAAGAATTTAGAGCAACTTTATTTTTTTTCGAAGTGAGAAGCTCTTTAACCGTGAGCTGAGCCCATTTCAATCTATTTTGATATGAATACATTTAGAGTTGTCATCATCACGATCTGTGCTCTTAATTTACCTTCCTTTTCCGTGATATTTTTAGTTTTCCTTTCCTATGTTCCATTAAGCTATTTAAGTTTCTTTTTTCCTTAACTATATTAAAAGTTATAGATTCTGTTATACTGAACTGTATGAAATTGCTAGTATTTGAGCATCTTTTACTTGCAAAAATGGGAACACATCGTTTCATAGTCAATAGGTTTAACATGCACATTTGATTTCGTATCTAAAATCAGTCAATCTCTCTACCTCCTCCAATAGCAGGAAGACCTTAGGACACTACTTATCCACCATCACTTGCCTGGATTATTGCAACGATTTCCTAAACCTTCTTCCTACCTTTTTTCCCCCCTCTTCTTAACAGTTAATTGCCAATGTAGGATCCAGACTAATCTGTGTAAAACATAATTCTCGTTCTGTCACTCTTGTGTTTCAAACCCTCCAATACCTATTCATCTTAGGATAAAAGCTCAACACCGATGAATCCCTGTCATCCAGCCCCCAGTCCTCTCCAGCTTCACCCCTCATTACTCTCCTACTTTATTCGGATTCTGTTCCTTCTCAAACCTGCCAAACTCCTTCTTTGGGGCTTTGCCTCTACTCTTCCCTCTGCCCAGAACGTTTGCTCTCTTTCCTCTTCCAGACTGTTGCTCAAATGTCACCCTCTCAGTGAAGCCCTTCTGACACCCTGTTTGAAATTACAACTCAACCAATTTAGGAATCTTTTTCTCTGCTACTTTTCATTTTAATATGTATCATCCCCTGAGACAGTATATGATTCGCTTTGTTTCTTGCCTGTCTCTCCCTTCTAGAATGAAATCTCCATGAGGGCAGAACTTTTGCTATTTTGCTCTCTGCTGTATCTCTTACACTTCAAGTATTTTCCTGACTCACAAATGCTTGTTAAACGAATTAATGGCCTCTCCTAAAATGCTAATGTTACAATAACAAGGCCTACTTCCACCTTGATTTTATACCCCCAGATGAACACTTACTACCATTGTTTTATATAACCATAATGTGCATTTTAATTGACTATTTGTGTAATAATTTCTTTGCTCACTGTTTTCTTGTCAGGTCTATTTCTGGGTATGACTTTTTTTTTTAATTCCCATAGTATATTCTTTCATTATTTTTTTAGTGTCTATTAGTGGTAAACTATCTCAGTCTTTGTCTGAATTTGTTATTTTGTCTCACTCTTAAATTTTTTTAATGTTTTATTTATTTTTGAGAGAGAGAGAGAGGGAGAGAGAGAGAGAGAGAGAGCGCAGGCTTGAGCAGCAGAGAGGCAGAAAGAGAGGAAAGCACAGAATCCGAAGCACGGTCCAGGCTCTGAGCTGTCAGCACAGAACCAGATGTGGGGCTTGAATTTGTGAACCACGAGATCATGACCTGAGCTGAAGGCAGATGTGTAAATGACTGAGCCACCCAGGTGCCCCTAGTCTTAAAATTATAGTTTACAAGGATATAGAATTTCAGATTAATAACTTTAAAGATCATTCTACTATTTTTATGGTTTCTATTATTTGTATTGATAAATTACATACAAAGAACTGATAGGTTGTCAGTAATCATTCTTTACTCTTTGGCGCTTTTAAAATCTTCTCTTTGCCTTCATTATTATGTTCCAAATGTGAATGTATTTTAATTGATCTTATGTTGGGAATCGTTGTAATTCCTGAATATGAGAAGTCATGTCTGCGAAAAGTCTGGAAGATTCTGAAAAATTCTATTAGTTTCTATTTCAATAACAAAACAGCAATTTCCCAATGTCTCCTTCTAAAACCCTTTCAAATAGAAAATTTTCAATGTTAACATTCAGTGATCCATGTTTCTTAGCCATATTTATGATCTCTTTATCTCTCAGGGCTGCATTCTGGGTAATCACCCCAAATATGCCTTCTAAATCATGAATTCCTCTTAATGTATCTCTAACTTTAACCTTAAGCCCACCCACTGGAAAATATTTTTAATTTCTAGCAAGCAATTATGCCATTTTAAAAAGTTTGCCTGTTTTTTTATCCTGTCCTTACAAATCTGTTTTTTTTCCTTTATTACTTTCATAATTTTAAATGTTTCATTATGGTTTATGAATGATATTTTAAATGTTTATGGGCCATACCCTGTATTTGCTATGCCTTCTAAGTCATTCTTAATTTTTTTCCCTTGCAAGTTTGGTAACTTTGGGTCATTGGCTTATATTGAGTAAGGTTTTATCTGTAGGTTTCCATAGAAACATTTGGCATCTCTTGTCAGTTACCCCGAGCAAAAATTTTATGTTGATTTCCCAAAATTATAAGACATTTTACAGATATGAAGCCAATTCATACAAAGGCAGTCCTGACTATAAGTTGTTCTGAAATAGTTATTTACCTGTTTATGTTCTACCCAGTGTCAAAATCAAGTTTGGCCAACTTGTTTTGTCACATTTCCTAGCCAGTGGGAATTTTCTTTCCTTTTCTACCATTTTATCCAAGTATCGTTCTTTGAAGGTATTGGCTTTTTGTAAGAAACTTAGTTCCAACTCCCATTATGTATCCAAAACCCTATCTCTCTCACTACCTAAGACTTAAAATTATAGGCTCCTCATTTACCATTGTTTCAGACCTATGCTTCCTGAATTGGTTCTCTTCTTCATTTTTAGGAGCTAGAAGGGCCTTTACTTTTTAGCTTCCAAGCTCTGGAATTTAAAATACATTTTATATTTTATACATGTATAATATTGTACAGTGGGGATATTTTTAGGTTGTCTACTACCACAGTCCTCGAAACCAAAGTCCTTTTGAAGGGTTTCAAACACAGAGTGCACTTCAAGAAAATCTACATCAAAGAAGTTTGACTTAAATACGGTATAGGAGGCAGGGCCAAGGCTTCCACAGCATATGGGTGACCCTACTGAGATACAGCCCTTGGACACTTCAGTATCATGTGCTTCAGTGTGAAGGAGCCTTCAAGAACGGGCCAGGGAAAAAGCTACTCGTTTAGAAATCTCATTAGAATTCTACACAATCCATGTCCATACTCCTTATGCAGAAGGCACAGTCTTTGAGAAGCATTTTCTTGCACCTCTGATCCATTATGTCACTTCCCAAGCCTCTCAAGTGTCTGTCCCATCATCCCTTTCCTTAAGCAAGTCTTAAATTTTAAGCATTCATAAGAGAACACAGTGAGAATTGGATGCATAATTACACATGGTCATGGTGACATTGTTCTGAAGCTATGTCAAGTTCTGAACATACATATTCACTATTAATTAAAATAGACACTAATAATACTCTCAGTCTTTGATTGTATATATCCAATTATAGTTTGTAAATATATTGTATTATAAATTATATCCTTTCTAGGAGTGTTTTCATTTTGCAGAGTATATTTTCCTTGTAACTGTGAAAATTGGTTGTAACTGCTCATTAACTGGGACACTTATTTATATAGGCTGGCATAACTTGGAACATTAATTAAGACAGTACGTGTTTCAAATATACATGCCCTTTCCAATAATTACTGAAATGGTTGGGAGAGGCGTGCCTATCTGTTTGGTATAACCACATTTATATACTCTGTTGCTCTTCGGGTGATATGACATGACGTCATAGACCTGAGGCAGTATGCTTAAGAAAGGGATGTAAATAGGTCCAGAGTACTTCATCCACAATTCTGAAATTCACAAAGGCTCTGAAAACTAGAAGCCTTGTTTTTTAATTCATTTAGCAACAAAATATGGCCTGAATTCATTCAGTGGCAAAATATGATCTGAGCAGATATGAGCTCTTTTAACCCACTTAGTGTGACTATTCACACGTTTTATTCTGTAAATATTGAATAGTGTCCTGCCCCAGACCATGACAGGGTTTTATATAACATACATATTATGTAAAGTTGTCACTCATTACTGGTCTAAAATCCAAAAAGAATCTGAAACACATTTAGTTTAATATTTTTAAATGATGGATTATAGACCTGTAATAGGCTAGAATAAAAACTATTAGCAATATTTTTTAAATGATTAAAGTACCTATGAAATTAGGAACCCAACAAATTGACTGAAGAACTTTCATGAATCACAATTATATTTCCTTATAGAAAGCTTTAAAAAAGTGAATATATGTAGTAATATATTATTAGAATGTATTATAAATACATTATAATGCTGTGGTGAATATTATTTTTAAGCATACTTGGAATTAAAGTGTAATTTAAGTTAAAAAAAAAAGAGCATTTATAGCCACTAAAGAATGGTTGGAAAACTAGGATAGTAAGCCCCTTTGAGTTATGTAAATGTTGAGATTTTAAAATTTTAACCCAAGGCTTCTCAACAGCAGTGCTACTGACATTTGGGTCCAGGGAATTATGTGTTGTAAGGGACTGTCTTGTGAACTATAGGATGCTCAGCAGCATCCCTGTCCTCCATGTACTAGATGCTGGTAGCACACCTTCTACCTCAAATTCTATCATAAATGCCTCCTGACAGGGGCACCTGGGTGGCTCAGTTGTTTAAGTGTCTGGCTCTTGATGTTGGCTCAGGTCATGATCTCACAGTTGCTGAGATCGAGCTCTGCATCAGGCCCATGCTATCAGTACAGAGCCTGCTTGGGATTCTTTCTTTCTCTCCCTCCCTCCCTCCCTCTCTCAAATAGACAAACAAACAAACTTCAAAAAAAAAAAAAATGCTTCCTGACATTACCAACTAATCCCTATGGTACAAATTGGTTGAGAACCACAGTCTTCACCCAACTCATAAAACTTTGTAGTTTGTAAAATTAGTTTCAATATATATTATTTTTTAAATATCACAGAACAACTCTGTGAGGTAGGTATTATCATACCAATTTGCAGAGGAGGGAAGTAAGGTCCAGGAGAGTGAGGCAATTTGCCCAAACCACAGAGCTATTAAGTGATCAGCTAAGACATACGCATTGGCTCAACAGCCTGCTTAACCAGGTTCTTCCCTCAACATCACCTTGAAAATATTACTGGTCCAATGAGACATGATGCAGATGATCTGATTTTTTTTTTTTAAGTAGAACAATGCATTTTGAGACATGCATTATTTCAGCACCATAGCAGATGATTGCTTATGAAAACCACTCATCTCTGGGTCTAAGCCATAAAGGCATGCCAAATAGAAGCAGTTATTTTCATATCTGTAAGTCTTGCTAGGCAAAGACTCTTGTAGGTAGAAAAACCAGCAATATAAGTTGGTTTTAATAAGCTCGTGCCATAAAAATCACTTTGCAGCTTCTTACAAATAACCCCAACCATAAAATAATTCCAAATTTATATTTTAAAATGGAATATTACAATGAAGCATAATAAGAATGATCCAGGAAAATTAGCATTTAACCTAGGAAATTAGTTCCCAATAGCTCTAGCTGTTTAAAATTCAGTTTAGAGAATCGGTAGTATCACATTGCCTTAAATGCAGAATAGGAATGCATTTTCAATTGCATGCTTATCTCTAAGGCTTTAAATCTTCATGAAGTTAATCTGACACTGCACCTGATAAGGAGCAGCAATGCTACTGAAGCGAGTGCACAGCCAGTCCAAGCTCCCTTCCAAATCACTATTGACAATTCCAATGAAATCTAGAGGAGTCGCCACATTATTGACGCAATTTCATTTTCAAATGTCACATTTGTGTCAAATTGTTTGCTCCCAAGTGATTTTGTAATTCACAGTTCAGAGGCAGAATTTTCCTACCCAAACTAAAATGATTAAGCAGTATCATATATGACAGCCGTATGTGACATGGCTATTCTTATATAAACTAGGCCTAAGTACACACACCTAGCATTCTTTAATAGTCACCAAAATTATAGCACTTTATTTAAAAGTCAAAGGTCAGTTGATTGGATTCTCTATCTGCTGAAAAATAACTCTCTTTACCTATTTAAGCTTTGTTGTTTTTCTTTGTTTTTGTTTTTATTTGAGTGAGAGACAGAGACAGAGAGAATCTTAAGCAGGCTCCACGCTCAGCACAGACCTAATACAGGGCTCCATCCCACGACCCTGGGATCTTGACCTGAGCTGAAATCAAGAGTCGGATGCTCATCCAACTGAGCCACCCAAGTGCCGCTAAAATTTGAATAAATATAATGTCCATATAAAAATACAAGTACATTACTTAAAACAGTATTTCTACTCACCCTGGACATTTCCTACATTTCTGGTTTGTTTAATTTTTTATTAAGCCTTTATTTCTAGGGGACTTTCAGGTTTAAAGCAAAATTGAAAAGAGGTTATAGACATTTTTCATATAGCCCTGACCCCACCCATGCATGGCCTCCCTCATTATCCACAGCGCCCCCTCCAGAGAGATACATTTGTTACAACTGATGAACCTACACTGACACATCATAATCACTCAAAGTCCATAGTTTGCATTACAGTTCACTCTTAGTGTTGTACATTCTGTGGGTTTGGATAAAGGAATAATGACATGTAACCATCATTATGGTATCATACATCCTTTATCAGATGCACTGAGCAGCTCCCAAAAAAGTTCCATCTCTGGACATTCCATCCAATTCTTTCCCTCAAAGAGAAACCAGGAAGTAGAATGTTTCATCCACTTGCTCTTGCTGAACCAGGGGAAGGGGGCAATAGCAACTGCCAGGCCAAATCTCCATCTCTGTTCTTATTGTCTCCAGACAGCTAGAGTTTGCCAGGTCCCATCAGCACTGTGGGACAGGCAAGTCAGAAGGCTATCCTTTGGCAACTCCCAGAAGAGCTGGTGATATTAGGTGCCTAAACAAACTCTTTCCCTCCTCAGGGAGAAGGCAGCCATGATTTTTGACTACTCATTCTGTACTGAGCTGAAGGGAGGTACTATGTCATCTATCAGCCCAAGCTGACATCTTTATTCTCCCGCCAGGCAGCTAGAGCATGCCAAACCCTTCAGATTTCCAAGACTGGCAAAGCAGCAGCTAGTCCCCAGAAGTCAGGAGACTGGTTGTGTGAACCAACTCTTTCCTTCCCCTTAAAGAAGCTGATAGCTGGGGGACTCTTCGTGATTATATGGCACTGTGCTAGGGATAGGGATTTTGGTGACAGAGTGTCCTAAAACCCCCCAAGAGGCTTCAGGAGATCTGATCTTGCATTTTTCAGTGTCTAGGAGCCATTCAGTTAGTTTGGATTTCTCATAAAGGAAATCTGTCCATTAATTGTGGTTGAATTGATGTGTTTGTAGGGGAGGAGGGTCTAGGGCTCCCCACCCTGCCATCTAGCTAGTATCACTCCTTGCTAATCATCTTTATGACACTTTATTGTACTTTACGGAGCCAACAACATTAGCATATATGCTTGCTTCCAAGCTCCAGGGAACAAGAGTAATGGTTGGATGCCCCATCCCACCCCATTTATTGTTCCTTAACCATCAGAGTGACTTTACTCCTAAGTTTTTGAGTTTATAAACTCCAAATAGAAGATCTAAGCGACCTAATGTATTACTGTTTTATTAAGCTTATCAAAAATCAATTATTTCTCCCTAGAATAATTGCCCCACCCTATAGTTCATCCATTCAGAAGAGTGGAAGCCAACCTGAACTGAGTGTGCTGAGATGCCACACCCATCTTTACTCCACCATTAAAGTTACAGGAGCAGACTCTGAGCCACAGTGTCCTACGCTGAGAAGTGAACATAGCAAAATTCAGGCTATTCTACTTTCCTCACCCAGTTGTCATAGAGCAGATTTCATTAAAAAACTTGCTTCTAAACACATTTTGAAAATGTAAATACACAGACATATACATACATACATGTATCAATACATTATACACTCATCCCCACAACTGGATACAAATGTAGGATTTTTACTGAACATTACTTTCATCACATTCCAAGTGGTTCATCTCTTCCAACCAATGATTTTTAATCCCCCAAAAAATTTCCAAAATATGTTAGGAAAGTTGCATCCTCACAATAACCTAATTCTAACAAAATTTAGAAATTTTCTAGAAAATTCATTAATTAATCTTGACACTGAAAATCTTAATCTAGATATCTAGAAATCTGGAGTTAGATGAAGCATACCGCAACGCAATAAAGACCATACATGAAAAACCCACAGCTAAAAAAACCTCACAGCTAACATCATACTCAATGGTGAAAAGTGAGAGCTTTTCCTCTAAGATCAGGAACAAGACAAGAATGTTCACTCTTGTCACTTGTATTCAATATAATTCTTACTGTAAGCCCTAGCTACAGGAAGCAAACCAGAAATAAAAGACATCCAAATTAGTAAGAAAGAAATTAAACTGTCACAATTTACAGATGGCATGATAGTGTACATAGAACACCCTAAAGATTTCACCAAAACAAAAAAAATGATTAAATGTAGTAAGTGAATTTGGTAAAGTTTCAGGATACAATATTAATACACAAATTGGTTGCATTTATATACATTAATAACCAAGCAGTAGAAAGAGAAATTAGGAAAATGATCCATTTACAATTGCACCAAAAAGAATAAAATATGTAGGAATAAATTTAATTAAAGTGATGAAAGACCTGTACTGTAAAAACTATGAAACATTAATGAAAGAAATTAAGCACAAATGGAAAGACATTCCATGCTTATGGATTGGAAGAATGAGTATTATTAAAATATCTGTATTGCCTAATGCAATTCCTGTCAAAATACCAATAGTATTTTTCTCAGTAGAACAAATAATCCTAAAATTCTTATAGACTCACAGAAGACCCACAATAGCCAAAGCAATCTTGAAAAAGAACCAAGCTGGAGGTATCACAATTCCAGACTTCAAGATATACTACAAAGCTATAATAAAGTAATATGGTACTGTCACAAAAGTAGACACAGATCAACAGAACAGAATAGAGAGCCCAGAAATAAACTGATGTTTATATGGTCAATTTATCTATGAAAAAGAAGGAAAGAATATACAATGGGGGGAAGACAGTCTCTTCAATCAGTGGTGCTGGGACAATTAGCTACGTGTAAAAGAATGAAACTGGACCACTTTCTTATACCATACACACAATTAAACCCAAAATGGATTAAAGACCTAAACATGAGACCTGAAATCACAAAACTTGTAAGAAAACATAGCCAGTGATCACTTTGACCTCAGCCATAGACAACATTTTTCTAGGTAGGTCTCCTCAGACAAGGGAAACAAAAGCAAAAATAAACTATTGGAACTACACCAAAACAAAAAGCTTTCACACAACAAAGGAAACTAACAAAATGAAAAGTCAACCTACTGAACGGGAGAAGACATTTACAAATGATGGATGTGAAAAGGGGTAAATAGCCAAAGCATATCAAGAACTTCTACAACTCATCAAAAACAATCCAATTTTAAAATGAGCAGAGCCTACCCTATGACCCAGCAATAGCACTGCTAGGAATTTACCCAAGGGATACAAGAGTACTGATGCATAGGGGCACTTGTACCCCAATGTTTATAGCAGCACTCTCAACAATAGCCAAATTATGGAAAGAGCCGAAATGTCCATCAACTGATGAATGGATTAAAAAAATTGTGGTTTATATACACAATGGAGTACTACGTGGCAATGAGAAAGAATGAAATATGGCCCTTTGTAGCAACATGGATGGGACTGGAGAGTGTTATGCTAAGTGAAATAAGCCATACAGAGAAAGACAGATAGCATGTTTTCACTCTTATGTGAATCCTGATAAACTTAACAGAAACCCATGGGGGAGGGGAAGAAAAAAAAAAAAAGAGGTTAGAGTGGAAGAGAGCCAAAGCATAAGAGACTCTTAAAAACTGAGAACAAACTGAGGGTTGATGGGGGGTGGGAGGGAGGGGAGGGTGGGTGATGGGTATTGAGGAGGGCACCTTCTGGGATGAGCCCTGGGTGTTGTATGGAAACCAATTTGACAATACACTTAATATATTGAAAAAATAAAAAAAATAAAAAAATAAAATGAGCAGAGGACATCAACAGACATTTTTTCCAAGACTATATATAGATGGCAAACAGACACATGAAAAGATGTTCAACATCAAGAAACATCAAGGAAATGTAAATCAAAACCACAATAAGGTATCACCTTACCCCTGTCAGAATAGCTAGTATCAAAAAGAAATAACAAGTGTTGGGAAGATGTGGAGAAAAGGAACCCTCATAAGCATTGTTGGTGAGAATGTAAACTGATGCAGTCACTATGGAAAACCATATGGAATTTCCTTAAAAATTTGAGAATATAAATACCATACAATCCAGTAATTCCACTACTGGGTATTTACCCAAGGAAAATGAAAAACACTAATTCAACAAAATATGTGCCCCTACATTTATTACAACACTATTTACAATAGCCAAGATAAGGAAGCAACTAAGTGTCAACAGAAAAATGGATAAAGATGCAATACACACACAGACACACACAAATAGGCTATTACCCATAAAAAAGAATGAGATCTTGCCATTTGAAACAACATGGATGGACCTAGAGGGCATAATGCTAAGTAAAATAAGTCAGAGTGAGAAAGACAAATACCATTTAAGTTCACTTATATGTGAAATCTACAAAAAACAAATGACCAAATAAGTTAAAAAAAAAAAAGAAAAGAAAACAAGGACAGAAAGAAACAGACTGATAAATACAGAGAACAAAATGGTAGTTGCCAGAGATGAGAGGGTAGGGGATTAGGAGGTACAAACTTCCAGTTATAAAAAAAATAAGTCAGGGAGATGAAAAGTACAGCATAGGGAATAGAGTCAATAACATTCTAATAATGTATGGTGACAGATGGTGACTACACTTAAGACACTATGCATTGAGTAACATATAAAATTGTTGAATCACTGCTGTATATCTGAAGCTAACATTGTACACCAATTATATAATTTTTTACTTAAAATTCTACTAAAAAATGTTGGTGGTAAAAAAAATAACCCTTCAACTGTTTACTCACTGAGTGAAGTATCAAGGCAATCAATGAATACAGGTAAAGAGGAAACATTAAAAATATGTGAGGTTTTTTTTTTCAATATCATACTCTATTAGGTCTAGAGGCCTATAGCTTGACTTACAAGCTCTACTGTAAATTATATTGTAAATATTGGCAAAAATACTACCAACCTTTTTTGAATACCATATAAGCTTCTTAAAGGTAATATTTGTATTTAATCTCAACAACCATCACAGTACATGTAGGATTAGGGAATATTTAACAGCCCCTATTCCAATGACTGACAGGTACTGAAAATGTAGCATGTTCAAAACCCAATTTGTGCTATTTCTATCTAATTCGTATCTGCTTTATCACTGCAGTTATCTTTATAGTTGAAATGTTTTCAACAATTATCCAACTATGTAAATTAACATTTAGAGTCATTTTTTACACCTTCTTTGCCTTCAAATCTAATAGATTCCCATTAACACAGATTCTTTTTCCTAAATTCCTCCTCAATATACCCTTTTATCCATCACATAAGCCATACATAGAGGCCATACTCACTCTTTGAAAGGACTGGGCATTTCACCAATATCGATACATTTAGATTTGTGAGAAATAAAGTCTATTAAAAACAGAACACCACATTGCCTGACACAGCCATTTAAATTCACAAACTATTTTTCTGGGTTCCCTGTATCAAAGTTTCCTAAGATACACTGCCTTTAAACTTTAAGAATTCACCAAAGAAAATAGAATATATAGAAATATCTGGTGACCTCTCAATTTATCCCATTTAAAATATTAAAATTCGGGGCGCCTGGGTGGCACAGTCGGTTAAGCGTCCGACTTCAGCCAGGTCACCATCTCGTGGTCCGTGAGTTCAAGCCCCGCGTCGGGCTCTGGGCTGATGGCTCAGAGCCTGGAGCCTGTTTCCGTTTCTGTGTCTCCCTCTCTCTCTGCCCCTCCCCCGTTCATGCTCTGTCTCTCTCTGTCCCAAAAATAAATAAAAACGTTGAAAAAAAATTAAAAAAAAATTTAAAACTCCTGCAATAGGGCAATCAGATTATATTTCTAAAAATACTTGTCATTTCCAGTTTTTGGTAGTACCTTTAATATTTCATCTTTTTTTCAAGATCACTAAAGAGACAGAGCTCAATACAGCGAAATTTAATATTGTAATGCATTTTTCTCCTGTCATTTTAGCCAATAACACTGTCCAATCAGTTTCACTGGCACAGCTTACATGTAACTGGTAAGAGCTTGAAAGGAAAATAGAAAAAGCTATAAAATCTAAGGTTTCAAACACATGTTTTCCAGAAGCCAGTAAAATTATTTTTAAAATTCCAGTTCTCAAATTTCATCATCTATAGTCCTATTTAATGAGCTTATTTATATAAGCTTTTTTTTTTTTTCTAATTTGTCAATAATGTCTGCATACAGCTTATCTTTCTAAGGATCATTTTCTGTAATAAACCTTACTGAGGTTGTGTAATGTACCTCTCTTCCTCCTTCCATTCTTCAGAATGAAGTTTTGGTACACTGTACCCCTTTGTATACCACTCAGGTCCGACCAGGCTGTCACAGGAACTACACACTACGACTTCCAATTAAGACTCGTCTCACTCACTTCTGAATTATTCCTTCTCCTGCCCTCTTCCCCAACACAAGAAAAAGCGCTCTCAATATTTAATCTGCTGCAATATATTTCCAACTGTTGTCTATATTGTGCTCAGTCTCTGGATCAAATTAACTTATTTCAGCTCTAGAGTCAATTACATGGTTATTTTTCTGTTACAGTTAAAACTTGTTTCAGAAGAGCATTTTAAAGTTCAGTTACTAAAGGAGAAGTTTGCCTAGCCTATTCGAATTAATTGTGAATTGATCCTATTGAGCAATACAAACAAAAAGAGAATGCTCTTTCCTCATTTCTCTGAATTTTCTTCTTTGCTAAGAGGGCACATCTGGAATACCTTCTTAAATGTATTCTTGTAAGCATAAAGAATAAAATTTCCATTAAATTTGCATACTAACATCTCCAGACCTATACTTATAACCAAGGATGTTTTCATTATTAACTGGTGTTTTCACTCAACATGAGTTTTCTGCTATGTCTACACCCAAAAATCGATTTGGAAGTGGGCTAAACTTGAATAACTTTTTGAACAGGGAGTATTACCACATGGAAATTCTTTTATTTAAGTTTTTTTTTTTTCTTGATAGAGTAAGCATGGAGATGGGCAGAGGGAGACAGAGAGAATCTGAAGCAGGCTCCATACTCAGTGCAGAGCCCAATGCAGGGCTTGATCCCACAACCCTGGGATCATGACCTGAGCCAAAATCAAGAGTCAGACACTCAACTGAGTGAGACACCCAGGTGTTTCACCATATAGAAATTCATCAACACCTTATATAGGTTACTTAAAAGACAAAGATGATAGAGTCAGTGCTGAAAAATAAATTTGAAAAAATTAAAAGTGAACAGTTCTTTAGGATCCCAGCTTTCCTCAGATTAACCTAGTAATTTACACACTGATAATAGACCAGTATACAAAGAATATTTTCAAACTAAGAGCTTACCAAGGCAAGGCAAAGTTTCCATGGAACATGCCTACATCCCCAGGGTTGTTGGGATCTGGAAGCTTTAGATGCTTGAACTTAGATTCAGACTCCTGCTCTATTATTTACAGTCTCACGACTTTTGGCTAATTACTAAACTTCCCCAAGGCTCGGTTCCCAAGCTATAAAACAGGTATAATAATGCCTACCCATCACTGCAAACATAAAAATTAAGTTAAATTTATGTAACAATCCAGCTACCTAATACACCTGAAGAAGTGTTAGCACTTTTCAACTACAAAAAGAATTTCCCAAGTTGAACCCTGAAGATACTACTATACTTCACTTGGGATTACATATTACTTGAAAAATGTCATTTCTCTTGAATAAATTAATCAGCCCAAGTATATTAATTTGGTAAATCCTACTGTAATGAAAATATTCAGTATTTTTTTAATCAAAAACAGCCAACATTCCTAAGAAGGGAAACAATAAAACCCACTCAAGTATTCGACCAATACTCAGTAAACACTTTTATCTTGCCATTCAGGTTCTATTCCTGCCAGTCTGTTGAGAAGGTCTCTCTTGCCAAAACAAGCCTTTGGGCTTTTATGGGACAAAAAATGAGCATAGGAAAAAGGACCAAAATCAGTCTCAAGCTGGGGAAAGAGTATAGGAGAAAAGTGTGCAAGCAGACTAAGGAATGTGAGAGAAGTAGACTGAGAAGAAAATGATGAATTAGTAAGTAATTCCATGGTTATGTGTTCCCTAGCGTGGAGTTCAAGAAAAGCAAGCACAACTCACAAATTTCTATTACTTTTGGGGCACCTGGGTGGTTCAGGCAGTTAAGCATCTGACTTCAGCTCAGGTCATGATCTCACAATCTGTGGGTTCAAGCCCCACATCAGGCTCTGTACTGACAGCTCAAAGCCTGGAGCCTGCTTCGGGTTCTGTTTCCCCCTCTCTCTCTCTCTCTCTCTGCCCCTCCCCTGTTCATGCTTATGTTCATATTCTCTCTCTCTCTCTCTCTCTCTCTCTCTCTCTCTCTCACACACACACACACACACACACACACACACACACACACACAAACATTAAAAAGTTAAGAAACAAACTGATATTACTTTTGGATTTAGGACTGTGTTGTTTCCACAAAATGACTGATAAATACATTTAAAGGCCATGAGTGTGATGAAGTAATAGAGTGCTCACAGCTTAGGAGAAAGAGCTTCCTCTGATGGGAGTTGAGTGTGGAAATATACACAGGACTTTCTGGAAAGAAGTGAAAAGTTATGGGTATGGAAGGAGTGAGAACAAACATTTTTGTGGTTAAGAAGAGTAAATACTTAAGGCTTACTGTGTACCAGGCTCTGCTCTGAGCGTCAGTCATGTGATGACTCTTAATTTTCAGAACAATCTTATGAAGTAGGTTCGATTATTTTCTGCTTTTTACAAATGAGGAAACTGAGTCACAAGGTGATTAAGTAAGTTGTACAGTATCATGAGCCAAAAAGTGACAGCATCGAGATTCAAATTCAACCAGTCTGGCTCCTTGTTTTCAACTGGTGTTTCATTATTATTGAACAAATTAAACCTTTCTAAGTAATCTGTCCTTAATATAACTTAGTTAAATTCGTTTCAAGGTTTTGAAACGCATTTACACCTTTGACAAGTTTTATTTGTAATCACCTCATGGACCTGATAAATGCTTTAAGTATTTAATCCTTATAAATTAAATACTAAGTATGCACTTAGATATTGCATTTCCTTAAATGTTATCAGTATTTTTAATGACAAAGATCAACCTTAATAAAGCACAAAATACTCACATCATGGTTTTCTTTGTTTTGGATTGGTTTTCATTCTTAATTTTTCCCCTAAGATTGTTTAGTCCAATTGTAGGGGTTTTGAGGGGGGGGGGGGGGGCATGAGCAGGTAAGGTGCAAACTACCATGATACAGGCTAAGATTTCTGGATCAAAATTTCAATCAAACAGTTAATTTCTCAGTGGTTAAAGATTTAAGACTGGACAAATTTCCTAAGGGATAGCAGCTTCCAACGTGATTCTACTTAATTGTTATAGTTGCTATGTTAACAGGGGCCTCAGAATTCTGTTTATTAGAGGAGATACATTTCATTCCCTACATCCCCTGAATTAAGTAGTTATATCCATACACAATTTATTTTAACCTTTCGATTTTTATTGTCTAATTTGCGTAGACAGAATTTTCACCTCCTTACATGTTGTTTCTAATTTCCTTCACATCTGCATTCCTTTTGTATTCTATTCCAGGGATTTCATCCACAACTCTACCACCACATTGACTTTTTTGCTGAATTTTTCACTGCTGTTCCATCTTAAATAGGATAGGCCTGGGGTGCTTCTAAGTGGTATTTTGACCAAAGAACCTATGTCTGCCCCCAGATCACAGCCACTCTTCTGGAGTAGACCCTAGGAAAGGTGTATTTACAAAATAATGACAAATAAATGTAGGTGAAATAAGTCATCCTTGATTAGCTGTGAAAGCACTCTTGGGCCACTTATTAATTAAAGGCTTAGAAGACTGGGGGAAATGTGTCAACTATGCCCGCATATGCCACACTTCTGTTTTGAAAGCCCCCCTTCAAGAAATCGAGCAGCATCCATAAACTGAACTAGGATAACTCATCACTGTTCCTTTCTCATTTTATGGAGGGAACAGAGAGCAGTGAAGAAGCCCACAGAGAGACACCTTGAACTAATTCACCTTGAGGCCTCAACTTTCTTTAGTTGTATTCTTCTTAAAGCTCAAGACTTAAAACAATAAAATGAACAACAGGACTTTTTTCAGAAACATTCTCTCCAGAATCAAATACATTTCATCATTCATTAAAGACACTGACACACTTTAGAGACTAACAGACTGACATTTGAGCCCCTCTTTTTACTATTTCCCATCTTTCTGAACTTGGTTAAATTACTTAAGTTTTCTTAGCCTCAAGTTCACTCATTTTAAAGTGAGCTCAATTTGACCTACCTCACAAAGCCATGATACTATTACTATGTTACTATTTTCTCTCTCAAAAATAAACATTTAAAAAAAAAAGAAAGAAACTACCTCATCTCTTCACCTTAAATACATGATTCTCCTTTTCCATTGTTCTCCTAACCTGAAGATTATATATAGCTTGATGTAGTTTGCCTTACCCAGCTTATAACATGAAACCATGTAACTACAACCAACTTGTGAACAGTCATCAGTCTCCAGTTAGTCTACCTATAATGATGGCGATGGTCTCTATGACTAGCTTCCTGAATTGTATCAATTACCAAAGGCTAGTTCATCACTCTAATTTTAAAATAAATAAGGCCATCTATATTCAAAGAGAATTGATGTAAGTCATTCTTATCAGAATTGGAGGTATAACTAATGTTTGCCATGTTATATCCCAAGAGCTGAGTGACTGATACTGTGTGTCTTTGTCAACTATAATTCCGCATTGACAAACCACAATTCATGGAATTATTTCATGGCCTTCTGTAGCCATGTGCAGACCTACTTGTGGATAGCATTTTTCTTAGGGTTTTTTCCAATTTACAACAAAGCTAGACAAAGGTTTCATTCTCATGAGAAAATGTTTATATTCAACAGTTTTATGCTGCAAAGGTATTTTTTTAATTATATCATACCCAAAAGAAAGCTTACTTATGGTAGAATCATTGGAAGGAAGGCATGAATTGCTCATAATTTTAATATACAAGCATATCTTAATTTACTTCCACATCTTGCCAGAGGAATACTCAATCGCCATGGAGTAGGGTGGATTTCTCACTGCTTAAGCTGCAATTTGCTCAAAGCACACACTCCCATGGCTTCCTTTCTTGGCTGGATGCCTCCAGAAAAGAACAAAACTCCTAACATTGCCCTCATCTTTTAAACCAAAAGCCAGTTGCTGGAGAGCAAAGACATCAATACAGATGAAAAGAAAACGTTCTATTTTGAGGGCCTTCAAACTCACAGTCCCTCTCTTCCATATAGTTAGCAATTATTTTTAAATGCAAATTTCCATAAATACGAAATGGTCAGTCCATATTTCCTGGTGCCTTACTTTTGTTGTTAAAAATGTTGAACATGGGTACAACTTCTCCTTGGGAACAAAGAAAAAAAGCAAGCACACAATTAGCTATAGAAGACCAGGTTACCATAGCGACATAGCAAGGATAAAATGATCTTTCAAACTTTTTCAGCACCATGTGTCAAAGGAAAGTTTGAGCTCTTTCATCCTTCTTCCTGGGATGGAAAAGGCACACTTTATTTTCATCCAAAAGGAGCACCTGCTTCTATATATCCTTTCCAAGTCACTTGCAGCTGCTGAAATCAAGCTATATAGAGGAAGGACAAAAGGCGTGTAATATCCTGGGTACGACAGGTATCAAGTTCACCTTATCAACAGCCTATCCTGACCCAGCCTCAACCAGATGGACTTTCTCGTCCCCTTAGACCTCAAAATCCTGTTGTGATACACCATAATCTCAAACTAAAATTGGAACAGGAAATTTTAGTATATTATGAACTTTTTCAGAGCATAGAATGTATAACAAGTGTTATATGTGTTAGTTATGAAACTAGAATAAACTGTGATATTAAACATTAAAACATAACCCAAGAAAAAAAGAATGCTAGCTCTTCCTCAATGAATACAGATGTAGTCTACTAGCTCAAATGCTTACAAATTAATTACAATATGTTACAAAGCAACACAATACAGGAAAATCAATATTTGGTTAATATTATGAATTAGCAGAAATCATAAATATGGCTTAAATTAGAAATATTAGAAATTTTGACCTACAGTCTGTAATTATTCACATCAAAAAACAATGACAATCTCAATAGTTCCTAAAAATTTATTTTAAAAGTTGGGAACCATGTCTATATACACAAGTAACTCTGAATCCAGGAAGAATAGAGCAACTTCAAAAACACAATGTTAAGTAAAACTTTGCTGCAATTCCATAGCTATTGTTGAAGTCCAAACCTGAAAATACAGAATGTAATGCTCCCATATTCTAAAGAGGAATGCAGGGATTCCCTCCTTCCTACATACCCTCCAAACTCAAGCCATGTGAGAGTGAGGAGGGCTTCAGAAAGTTTGAGTACATTATCAGGAGAGGTCAACCTTTCATACTAAGCTGGTTACTTTCTGAGCTGCAGAAATCTGAGCCTCTCCTTTCTCTAGTACTTTTGTTAAAGATCCAGATGAAGAATTGAGGAAAATGCAGATCCCTGCCTTAATGCTCTTCAAAAAAAAAAAAGAGCCAGAACGTGAATGTTTGCCTCATCAAGGTTTCAAAATCAGATGACAATTGTACCAACCAAATGAGAACTCTCCTGTCTTCAACTTGTCCTCTGTCTCCCTTTCCCCAACACATATCATCATGGGGAGAGAAAGGTACAAGAGTGAGAAGGGAATTGGCGAAGAAATGGCCATATCTGAGTTGTTGTTTTTTTAAATCTAGACTTTCTTCCACATTTTCGTCCTTGGGAATTCTCCTTCATGTCCAGATGGATATCAAAATTGAGTATCTCTTACATAACTCAATAGGTCTAGCATGAGACTCAGAAAATGGTTTTTTTTTCATTGTTTGTTTATTTCCTTATTTTGAGAGAGAAAGAGAGTGTGAGCAGGAGGGACAGAGAGAGGGAGACACAGAATCCTAATTACAAATTAATTACAATACTAATTACAAATTACAAATCCTAATTACAAATTACACAGAATCCTAATTACAAATTAATTAGGCACTTGAGAAAAGGAACTTTTAGTATCACTCTACCACCAAGGTATGGGAAATAATATACTAGGGAAGATAATAATGGGTAGCAGAATTTTATCAGTTATTTCTGAGTCATGAATGGAGAAATGCAGGCTGAAGGATAAAACCATGACCATCCATAAAGAATATCAAATCCTGAATGCCTAGGTCAGGAGCCCAGAGTCTCCTCAAATCCAGTGCCTACTAGTAGTGAGCAAAAGCACAGAGTTATTGGTCACACAAATTCCTCCACCACATAAGATCACCCCGTGAACAGCAAATTACGTTAGAATCACTCTTGGAAACAAAAGCTATGGGCACCACGTCGAGTCAAAAATCAACTTTTAGAAGTCTCACCTATAACCAAAATTTAAAATAAAATCTGACAAGGAATCCTTATGTTCTTATCCACTTAATCCAATTTTGAGCCTGTTCCAGGTCATACATCCAGAGATGATTAAATAGGAAGAACAGGTTGAAATAGGTTTACACTTGTAAGGTTACTTATGATGTGTCCACACCTGGGTGAAACCCTGGATTTACTTCTTTAATTCTAAAAAGAGTTAAATCTTGTAAAAATGTCCTAAAATTTCAACTAGACGAACAAAAGGTCAAATACCAATTTTCCTTTCATCCATGAACTTTTACATTTTTATCCAAAAATATTGTCATCAGTCTAAATGTGGTCATCACCACTTTCTGACCAGTATGTCCTCATATAGGTGGCTCCCATATGCCCTACATTTCTAAAAAGCTATTGTCTTTAGATTATTTAATTCAAACTGAAAATAAAAGTGGGGATAGGGGCACCTAGATGATCCCATGTTTCATGAATTCGAGCCCCACATCAGGCTCTCTACTATCAGCCCACAGCCCACTTCAGATTCTCTGTTCCCTCTCTTCCCCTCTCCCACTCATTCTCTCTCTCCCTCTCTCCCTCTGTCAAAATAAATAAACTTAGAAAAAAGAAACTGGGGATAAATTAAAAGGCTGCTTTCTCAATTTCTATACTATTATCCATCTTTTGAGGAAGGATGAAAACAGGTGAAAGAGAGTAAAACCATCCTCATCTTCTTCTTAAGGAAACATAAGGAACAAAAGTGCTATTTGAGACCAGAATTTCTGGTAGTTCTTTCCAAAGGGAGTCTTTTGTCCTGAACATCTTAATGAAGTTTATGATTAAGAGCTGAAGAAAGGTACATTACTTTACAGAGAGGAAGGAATAAGAAGAGTTTGGAGTTACCAGTGCTCTCCAGGGACAGAAGGACTTGGAGAGCAGAGATGGAAAGTGTGAAGGGAGAAGCAATCAAGATGGCATGTGGCCAGAATCTGTAAGAGGCAAGGTCACAGATGAAGAATCTCAGGTTTCAGAGGATCATGGAAAAAAAAATATATACACACACACACATATATGTAATATATATGTATAATTATATATTATATATAATATATATGTGTGTGTGTATATATTATATATAACACATAATTTTGATATAATTTGAAATTGCATTGCTGTATGATGAATCTGTCTGTATCCCTCCCCAAAGTTTCTGGTATAATCTGTTATGTACATCTGCCTTATGAGAATATTTTTTTTATGGAAATCGGGTAAGGACTCAAGATTCCTATTTTGGACTCCACATAGTAACATAAAAGCAGCAAACAAAGGACTCAGTCCCCGAATTCAATGAATTCTGAGGAAATTAGAACTTGGAGTCATATCAACCCCCAAGAGATCTTTGGAAAACCACATGGCATGGAATGGGATGCTGTAAGCAATCTTATCCAGATTTTAGCAGAAGGAATATCCATGCTAACATCTCAGTTTCAAAGAAATAAAATTTAATTAAAATAAGTGGGGAAAAAAATACGTTATTACTAAGCCATAAGGCCACACCCAGAGTAAAAAAACCTATTGTTTACATTGGGGTATCTATACTTTGAGTGGTTTTTTCCCCCCTTTCCTCTGTATCTCCATACACACACACACACACACACACACACACACACACACACACACGCAAATTTAAATAGACTCATGCAATTTTGTGATGATAAGTATTGTAATTCCCAGTCTTCACATAAGCCTTTCCCAGTTTTTCTCCAAATGCCATGTAATTTCCAAAAAAAAAAAAAAAAAAAAGACAAAACTCACTATTATGTCAGCAACAGAAACCAGCATGGTCTTGTCACAATCTGGGAGAAACTTACAAGGATTTGAAATTTTATGGAGCTGGATTTAGATAAAATCATTCAGGCCTTAACACAGGCTATATTCTGAGTTTGCTTTGTGAATCAAGAACTGCCTAAAAGGGAAAGATGCTTTCTTTGGCCACCAACTGTCCTTAACACTGAAAATGAAGACCGTAGGCCAAAGATCTAGGCATCCAACACTCTAACACATTGACTCTGCCTTTTTTTTTTTTTACAGGTCTCCCTCTCTTTACTGAGGTATAATAAAATTATATTTTAAGTCTACAATGCAATGAGTTGATTTATGTACATTGTGACGTGATTACCCCAACTAGCTAATTTACACATCCATCATCTCACATATTTACTTTTACAGGAGGAGGGTGGTGGTGAGAATGCTTGAGACATCTCAGCAAATTTCAATTATACCATATAGTGTCATCAACTACAGTCACCATGCTACACATTCCATCCTCAGAATTTATCCATCTTATAACTGAAAGTTTTTATCCTTTTACCAACCTCTCCCCATTTTTCTCATTACCTAGCCCCTGGAAATCACAATTCTACTCTCTAAGAGTTCAATTTTTTTTAAAGATTCCACATATAAGTCATACCTTATAAAAGGTAGTATTCACCTTTTCATGCATGATTTATTTCACTTAGCCTAATGCCCTGAATGTCTACCCATGTCATCTCAAATGATAAGATAGCCTTTTACTCATGGCTGAATAATATTCTAATATATCTACGCACACACACACACACACACACACACATATATGCATACACCACCTCTTTGCGAACATTTAGGTTGTTTCTATATCATTGCTATTGAGAATAATATAATAAACATGGGACTACAGATTATTTCTTTGATATATTTTCATTTCCTTTGGATATGAATGCGGAAGTGGGATTACTAGATTATTGTGGTTTTAATTTCTTAACGAAACTTTGTACTGTTTTCCACAGCGGCAACACCCACCAATTTCCATTCCCACAAACAGTGTACAAGGAATACCTTTTCTCCACATCCTCACAACCATTTTTATCTCTGGTATTTTTGATAGTAGACATACTAACAGGTCTGAAGTAATAGTTCATTGTGGTTTTGATTTGCTTTCCTTTGATTAGTCATGTTCAACACTTTTCATGTACCCGTTGGTCATTTGTAGGTCTTTTGAGTTTTTCTTTAAATTCCAATTAACAAACAGTGTAATATCAGTTTCAGGTATACAACATAGTGATTCAGGACTTCCATACAACACCAACTGCTCATCACAACAAGTGCCCTCCTTAATACTCATCACCTATTTATGTCTTTTTTGAAAAAAAAATGCCTATTCAAGTCCTTGGCCCATTTTTTAAATCGGGTTTTTTGTTGTTCTTGTTTTGTTATTGAGTTATATGCATTTCTTAGGTGTTCTGGATATTAACTCCTTACCACATGTGGGATTTCCGTATACTTTTCCCACTATGTAAGTTGTCTTTTCATTTTGTTGGTTCCTTTTGCCATGCAGAACTTTTTAGTTTGATGTAGTCCCAGTTACTGATTTTTTTTTTTTTTTTGCTTTTATTGCTTGTGTTTTTGTGGTCCTATCCAAAAAAATCACTGCCACAATCCATGTCAAGTAGCATTTATTTTACTCCTAGAAGTTTTATAGTTTCAGGTCATACTTTCTAATTCATTAGTCTATGTTCAGTTGATTGCATCCCTATCATATACTACACACAAAACAATTTTAGTTTGCATGTGGCTATCCAGTTTTCCCACAACAACATATTGAAGAAACTATTCTTTTTCCATTATGGATTCTTGGTGTCCTTAACAAAAATTAACTGACCAAAAATGTCACGTTCATGTATTTGTGGTTACTTCTGGTATTCTTTTTATTGATCTAGGTCCATTTTTTATGCTAGTATCATACTGTTTGACTCTGCCACTTTGAACCAGCATTTGATTATTCTCTCACTTCCTGGCACCTTGGCCTGGTCTCCTGCTGACACTCATGAGTTCTGCCCGAAGCTTCTTAAAGAACTAGGTCCTCAGAGATAGCCTTCTCCTTAAGAGGAATACTGTTGTCAGATATAATGGGCAATTTATTATCCTTACATTACCAAAACCTAAGAGCAAGAACATCCCTCTAAGAGAAGAAAGGAGAAGAATTCTGAGATGGTAAATATGATAAATTATCTTCTGCAGTGTGTGTTCTTCTAAATACTCTACCAGGCAAAGGTCATATAATGAAGTCTCCTGACTCATCAAGTGGAAAATTTCTACTAGTAACTTTGAAAATGTGTCTAGCCAGTTAATGAATTTTATATAGCATAAATATCTACATATCTTAGAAAATGAGTACTCTAGGAAGAGGATTATATCATGCCTTTTTGGATAAGAACAGATGGAACCAGATTTAAACTGGGGATAAAAACAAAGATTTACTGACTGTGTATTGATCATTGTCTACAGGATTATCTAAGAAATTAGAATAAGCAACACATGCCTTTCTTCTGACTCTCAGAATTTTGTTTCCTAAGTTAAAAAACATACTGGAAATACAGATACATTAATTTATAGTTAGACGTCAAAAACCTTACATACATAAAAATATAACAAAAAGCAAGTGGAAGTTAAAGGAGCAGACTCCAGTTTCCTAACAATCATAATCAGATAACTAAACTATAAAGAACATGACCAAACCAAACCCTTCATCATGCTCTTCCTGTTTCCCTTGGAGGAACAAGTAACACAAGATTTTATTAACTTGGGTCAAATATGGAGCCTCATACTTGAAGGTTATCCTCAACTCATCCTTCTTTCTTCCTCTTCTCTTCACTCACACAGGTTCAAGTGGGTTCAAAGACTGTACACAAGGGCACCTGGGTGTCTCAGTTGGTGAAGCATCCAACTTCAGCACAGGTGATGATCTTGTTCTAGAGTTTGAGCCCAGCAATGGGCTCTGTGCTCAGAGCCTGAGCGTGCTTCAGATTTTGTGCCTCCCTCTCTCTCTGCCTCTCCCCCATTTGTTCGTGCTCTCGCACTTGCACGCGCACTCTCCTTCAAAAATAAAAAAATAAAGACTGTACACAAAAAATAAGACGCCAAAATTAGCAATGTTAATATAGAGAATTGGAAGCTAACCCACTTTTTCAGGACCTCATCCCAGCTTTGTGAGCCATCTTAATATTATACCTTGAGGACATACGTTTAACTGAAACAAATTGCACCTACTACATTTGCATTGTGTGCTTGTATTGGGTTTACTTTTTTAAGATGTTTCTTCTAGAGGCAGAAGGCTTTCAAATAAGAATCAACTGATACCACATTTTCTGTTTTTAACATTCACATACATTTCACAGCATTTTCTTCTCCAAGTTGTTTTGTTAATTACACACACTTAGTCATTATGATTACAAAATCATAATTATGTCTAAGTGACTTGACAGTGGCACATCCCTATTATGAGTGTGAATTCCGAGCTTATTTTCTGAACTATCAACCATCATTAGATAGTAGAAACTGCTGTCAATTTTCACTGTTATCCAATGTGTCACTCAAGGATTTAACAAATGCTTAGAAATGTGCTTAGATCATAATCTCAACACCAATTTGTTTGTGAAATTTCAATATATAAAAAACAAATCCAAGCCTGTGTGTAAAATACTCCTGTTCATAAGTATGCATGATTTTGATGCTATAAAGTCTCCTTCATTACATATTTAACACAAAATTTGTGTTCATGAAAAGTTAAGGTCTTGCAAAGAATTGCTGGTTTATTTACTAAGGAAAACAAACATTCTGGTTAACTTATAAAATTCAATTTTTTTTATATCTTGGCAATCTCCAAAGCCAGAAAAAATAGATAAACACTGAATAAATTAGGTCTATTTACATATGCAGGTTTGATAAAAGGGCCAAATGTTTCCAGTTGTAGTTTCTTCAAAAGATATACAAATACTTACCAAAAAAATTACATGAAGCAACTAGCATTTTAAGGAGATTCCTTGCTTTTCTAACAGACTGTACTGTGATATTAATTTAGAAAGGTAAATAACAGACTAGTAAAGCACAATGTAATCTCTTGGCCGTCTTTGGTTAAAAAAAAAAAATTGACCTGAGGAATTCTTTTAAGTTTATTTATTTTGAGAGCAGGGGAGGGGCAAAGAGAGAGAGAGAGAGAGAAAATCCCAAGCAGGCTCCATGCTTTCAGCACAGAGTCCAAAGCAGGACTGGAACTCATAAACCAGGAGCCAAAATCAAGAGTCTGATGCTTAACCTACTGAGCCATCCAGGTGTCCCACTCAGGTCCATATTTAAGTGTAATAACACTTGGTTCAAATGAAAGAGCTCTTATAGATGTCCAACATCCTTCCCCCTCCCTATTCTCCTCCCTGAATTCAGCCCAAGGTTTCTTGACAACTTAGTTCAAAAACTTCTACTAAAGAGTACTTACTATTCTAAAGTAGTGTTGAGGAGAGAGTGTCACACAGTCTTTCAATAGCATTCTTGTTAACTAAAAAGAACAGGTTTCTGGTGCTGAAATGCAGTAGCAGTCTCAGAAACGGAATGTGTGGTACCGTATCTTTATTGCCTGGTGAGTAATAGCGCTATCCCAAGACTACGCTGGAGTATTTTACATTATCTCCAGTGAATCTCTGAATTGTTGGTTTAATGAGAGAGAGAGTAACTAAGAAATTATCAGCATGTAAAAACTAGAAGCTGCTCACCAGTGTGCTTATCGGGAGTAGCTTCACTTTTGTTTTGTGTTTAATGTCATACCTCGAAAAAATTGAATCAACTGCATTTTTATTATTCTTAAAAGTCCGTTGATTTCAATCTCAAAATAAAATCACTTTATTGCTCTCTCGTGTGGCACATAAAGTCCGTAGAAAAAAGGAAAACAACACTGCTGTTCATTATGGGATACGTAATAAAAGAACCCTAAATCCAATCTAAGGCTGCACAATATCACTAGATTTGTGGAGTCAAATAAAGTTACTTTAGTGGGTAAAAACAATCAAACTACTTGTTTTCTGAGTGAAGCAGATGTGGTCCTGCAAGTACCTCCTGCCAGTAAAGAGATCAGCACATTCCTGAGACAGGGCTTCACCTACCTGTGATTCACCTAACTTTCCGATTGAATAGGACAGAGCTCTGTAGGAACAACAATAAATTGTCCGTCATTTAACAAATAGGTGTTGGCACCCTAACACAGTATCAGACATTGTTCTGGACATGTGCGACCTAGCAGTGAACCAGGCAGAAGTTTCTTCCCTGGCAGAACTTACATTCGGTTTGAGATGAGAGGACGATAGACATAAGGGAAGCAAATTCTAGGATATAAAGAAGGTGTTAAAAGCTATGGGAACCAAAAAACAAAGGATGATAAGAACTGGGAGTGTATGAGGTGGGGTCAGATTTGCAATTTTAAGTAGGATAGTCAAGATGGTTCTCACTGAGAAGGTGGCATTGGCAGTAGACTTGGAGAACAGGGCATGCACCAAACAGACATCCAGGGGAAGAACATACCAGGCAGCAGGAACAGCCAATGCACAGTCAAAGTAAGAACCTCACTTGCCTGTGTATAGAGCAGCAAGGAGACCATGTGGCAGGAGAAATAGGGAAAATGAGAGAGTAGTAGGAAATAGACCCTGAGGACTGTTCTAGAGGAGGTGGCCTCCCAACCAGCTTTCTACTCCATGCAGCACCAAGTCTTGGTCCACTGTCTCCTGTCCTCCCCCCCACCTAGTACTAGTCAGATTTAACTTTTCTATCTCTAAGTACCCCCTTCAACACCCTCAGGGTATATAGCAGTTTTAAGACTACTTTATCTCAAAAATGCAGATTTTCACTTTTTTTTTCTTTTTTTTTCTTTTCCTGCTTGCTTTTAAAGTATTTCCTCTAGTACTTTAGAGGTTTTTTAGCCAGATAATTTTGGGAACTCCAATCTGCCACAAATATGAAGTAAAATCATATGAAATTTTCCTATTTCTAAGTTAAAAATCAAATATTGACACCTTCAAATGGTTTGCCCTAATAGAAGTATTCTTTAATTACTTTCATTACTTTAGTAACCAGAAATATATATGGCATATATTTCGTAATATACACGGCAAAGACTGCAGTGGCCACCTCTTCTCCCTTTTTTTTTTTGTTTTGTTTTGGGGTTTTTTTTTTGGAAACAGAACCCTGACTTTTTTTCAAGTTAACCCTGAACCCAACACTACAAGAACATTCTCCCAGCCTTCCTCACTGCTAGGTGTTGTCTTTGACTATTATCTGTCCAATGGCTTATAATTGGAAATGTTATATAGGACTTTCAGAAAGATTTCTTATGGTGGAATGTACTTGACAGGGAGATTCTTGGTTGTTTTTGTTTCTTTGTTTTGTTTGTTTTTCTTTTCTCCTCTTCCCTTCCCTTTTCCTCCTTCCTACTTCCTGAAATGCTAGTATAAGGACAGGAGCTCCAGTGGCTATTTAAACCATGAGCTGTCACTGAAGAAAGAAGCCACAAATAAAAATGATACACAAAAAAGGTAGTAGGGTATTAGAGTTCCTGATGACCTATAAGCTTTCACAAGTAACCTTAGACTAACAATACCCAAGTATCTTTCATGGAATCAATTAACCCTTATGTTTAGGCTGCTGGAATTTCTGTATTTATTCCTGTTATATGAAATCAAATCCAATTTTTAAAGAAATACAATAGAAATCACTTTTTAAGATGTATCAAAAAATGGTGGAAGATAAATCATTTTAGATTTTTTCCCCTGTTGTTTGTTCCAGCAATCAGTTATTTATGTAATAAAAATACCATCTAGAAATGTAAGGCCAAGAAAGTTTTTAAATTTTTTTTTCTTTTGGAAAATATTTGTAAGTCATCATATATTAAGTTTTTGATTTCACTGTTGGTCATCATCTTAATAATGTTAAAGGTATGACCCAACTTATGAATTATACAGATGAACAGCTTTAATATTTCAACTTATTCTACAAGGAAATATTGAAGTTTGGTTTTTTTCTTTGAAAAATTCTTTGCTTTACCAAATTTAATTTTAATTATGGTTATATAGCACTACAATTTAATAAACGTTTCTGAAAAACATGAGGCTACTAAGATTAGAAATACCATTACAGCAAAATTCAAACATTTTCGAGAACTGTTTACTATACACTTCTAACCTTTAAACTGTCCGTATATATAAGCCACTGTAGAGAAATTTAATGTACATTTTAGTGCTTCTAATGAATATTTTAAAAGACAGTAAAGGCGTAATAAAGATACAGATTTGAGAACATGTATCAACATTCATACCTCAATAAGCCAAAAAATAGTTATCAAATTTGAAATAACTTTGAAATATTTAACATGCTTGCAAGTTTTAAGGCGTAAAAGAGTTCTCATGAATTAAAATAATGAGATTCAAAAACTCACATTAAGACAGTCATTGTCTTAACTATTTGAATCAGTGGCTCTCAATTCCATTCTGGGAAATGATGCCATCCATTATAGTTTTCACCGGTCAATAGTGAAATAAGAAGGATAAAGACAACATACTGAGTTTTAATAAAGCTGACCTAATTCAATTTAAAAGAATGTGCCTTATTCTGAAAGGATGCCCTTTGTTTCTGAAACACTATCGATCACAGATGACAGTTTGTTGTTGTTGCTTTTTTTTTTTTTTTTTTTTTGGTTAATGTCCTTAGACTCTACTTCTGGTTTCCAAAATTTGTTTTAAAAGTTACCTGTCTCTTAAAAATCAAAAACTGAGAGAACTCATAATTCAAGTGATTTTCCTTTTTCTTTTTCATTTAGTACTTTTATCCATTTTCCTTGGAGATTTTATCACAACTTAAAATCTATTTCCCTTATAATTATAACTCAACTTTTTAAATTTTTTTTTAACGTTTATTTATTTTTGAGACAGAGAGAGACAGAGCATGAACAGGGGAGGGGCAGAGAGAGAGGGAGACACAGAATCTGAAATGGGCTCCAGGCTCTGAGCTCTCAGCACAGGGGCCCACGCGGAGCTTGAACTCGCGGATGGTGAGATCATGACCTGAGCCAAAGTCGGACGCTTAACCGACTGAGCCACCCAGGCACCCCTAACTCAACTTTTTAGAGTACTCATTACTTTGAAATTAACTCCAAAATCAAAAGTATAGTCTTCATTAATTTCCTATAACAGTCATGTTTATTACTATTATTCATATGCATTATGAAGGATAATCTATTGCCCATTAATGCCCACTTGTTGTTGTTGTTTTTTTTTAAGTGATCCAGCCAGGAATGAAATTTAGAAAGTCTCAGTAAATGACAATTATTTGTAAATATTCTTTGCACAAATGTAAAGGTAAGGAAGAAATGTGACCATACCATTTCTCCTTACTAACATGTCACTGCTTGAATATCAAACTATCAACTATAGAGAAAGATTTCCCTTTTATCTACATAGTCATTCATGTAATAAGCACATTACTACAGAGATCCGGTATAACAAATATGAGATCATATTTTCCTTGTCTATAGAGATATAAAACTTGTTTTTCATTGTGTAAAGTGAAGAGCCAAAAGCACATCTGTCCCAACAAGATATTTATTTT